>NW_019174266.1:6257900-6434308 GCF_002260705.1 Seriola dumerili
TACTATGACATTTTTATCACTTTTTATGCCTTACTATACTGTGACATTTTTATCACTTTTTATGCCTTACTATACTGTGACATTGTTGACATTTTAATGCCTTACTATACTATGATGTTTTTATGCCTTACATGCCTATGACATTGTTTGACGTTTCTTATGCCTTACTATACTATGACATTTTTTGACATTTTAATGCCTTACTATACTATGATGTTTTTATGCCTTACATGCCTATGACATTGTTGACATCTTAATGCCTTACTATACTATGATGTTTTTATGCCTTACATGCCTATGACATTGTTGACATCTTAATGCCTTACTATACTATGATGTTTTTATGCCTTACATGCCTATGACATTGTTGACATCTTAATGCCTTACTATACTATGATGTTTTTATGCCTTACATGCCTATGACATTGTTGACATCTTAATGCCTTACTATACTATGATGTTTTTATGCCTTACATGCCTATGACATTGTTGACATCTTAATGCCTTACTATACTATGATGTTTTTATGCCTTACATGCCTATGACATTGTTGACATCTTAATGCCTTACTATACTATGATGTTTTTATGCCTTACATGCCTATGACATTGTTGACATCTTAATGCCTTACTATACTATGATGTTTTTATGCCTTACATGCCTATGACATTGTTGACATCTTAATGCCTTACTATACTATGATGTTTTTATGCCTTACATGCCTATGACATTGTTGACATCTTAATGCCTTACTATACTATGATGTTTTTATGCCTTACATGCCTATGACATTGTTGACATCTTAATGCCTTACTATACTATGATGTTTTTATGCCTTACATGCCTATGACATTGTTGACATCTTAATGCCTTACTATACTATGATGTTTTTATGCCTTACATGCCTATGACATTGTTGACATCTTAATGCCTTACTATACTATGATGTTTTTATGCCTTACATGCCTATGACATTGTTGACATCTTAATGCCTTACTATACTATGATGTTTTTATGCCTTACATGCCTATGACATTGTTGACATCTTAATGCCTTACTATACTATGATGTTTTTATGCCTTACATGCCTATGACATTGTTGACATCTTAATGCCTTACTATACTATGATGTTTTTATGCCTTACATGCCTATGACATTGTTGACATCTTAATGCCTTACTATACTATGATGTTTTTATGCCTTACATGCCTATGACATTGTTGACATCTTAATGCCTTACTATACTATGATGTTTTTATGCCTTACATGCCTATGACATTGTTGACATCTTAATGCCTTACTATACTATGATGTTTTTATGCCTTACATGCCTATGACATTGTTGACATCTTAATGCCTTACTATACTATGATGTTTTTATGCCTTACATGCCTATGACATTGTTGACATCTTAATGCCTTACTATACTATGATGTTTTTATGCCTTACATGCCTATGACATTGTTGACATCTTAATGCCTTACTATACTATGATGTTTTTATGCCTTACATGCCTATGACATTGTTGACATCTTAATGCCTTACTATACTATGATGTTTTTATGCCTTACATGCCTATGACATTGTTGACATCTTAATGCCTTACTATACTATGATGTTTTTATGCCTTACATGCCTATGACATTGTTGACATCTTAATGCCTTACTATACTATGATGTTTTTATGCCTTACATGCCTATGACATTGTTGACATCTTAATGCCTTACTATACTATGATGTTTTTATGCCTTACATGCCTATGACATTGTTGACATCTTAATGCCTTACTATACTATGATGTTTTTATGCCTTACATGCCTATGACATTGTTGACATCTTAATGCCTTACTATACTATGATGTTTTTATGCCTTACATGCCTATGACATTGTTGACATCTTAATGCCTTACTATACTATGATGTTTTTATGCCTTACATGCCTATGACATTGTTGACATCTTAATGCCTTACTATACTATGATGTTTTTATGCCTTACATGCCTATGACATTGTTGACATCTTAATGCCTTACTATACTATGATGTTTTTATGCCTTACATGCCTATGACATTGTTGACATCTTAATGCCTTACTATACTATGATGTTTTTATGCCTTACATGCCTATGACATTGTTGACATCTTAATGCCTTACTATACTATGATGTTTTTATGCCTTACATGCCTATGACATTGTTGACATCTTAATGCCTTACTATACTATGATGTTTTTATGCCTTACATGCCTATGACATTGTTGACATCTTAATGCCTTACTATACTATGATGTTTTTATGCCTTACATGCCTATGACATTGTTGACATCTTAATGCCTTACTATACTATGATGTTTTTATGCCTTACATGCCTATGACATTGTTGACATCTTAATGCCTTACTATACTATGATGTTTTTATGCCTTACATGCCTATGACATTGTTGACATCTTAATGCCTTACTATACTATGATGTTTTTATGCCTTACATGCCTATGACATTGTTGACATTTTAATGCCTTACTATACTATGACATTTTTTGACATTTCAATGCCTTACTATATTATGATGTTTTATGACGTTTTTATGCTTTATTATACTATGACATTTTTTAAAAATTTCTATGCCTTACAATACTATGACATTTTTTGACCTTTTTATGCCTTACTATACTATGACATTTTTTGACATTTTAATGCCTTACTATACTATGACATTTTTTGACATTTTAATGCCTTACTATACTATGACATTTTTTGACATTTTAATGCCTTACTATACTATGACATTTTTTGACATTTTAATGCCTTACTATACTATGACATTTTTTGACATTTTAATGCCTTACTATACTATGACATTTTTTGACATTTTAATGCCTTACTATACTATGACATTTTTTGACATTTTAATGCCTTACTATACTATGACATTTTTTGACATTTTAATGCCTTACTATACTATGACATTTTTTGACATTTTAATGCCTTACTATACTATGACATTTTTTGACATTTTAATGCCTTACTATACTATGACATTTTTTGACATTTTAATGCCTTACTATACTATGACATTTTTTGACATTTTAATGCCTTACTATACTATGACATTTTTTGACATTTTAATGCCTTACTATACTATGACATTTTTTGACATTTTAATGCCTTACTATACTATGACATTTTTTGACATTTTAATGCCTTACTATACTATGACATTTTTTGACATTTTAATGCCTTACTATACTATGACATTTTTTGACATTTTAATGCCTTACTATACTATGACATTTTTTGACATTTTAATGCCTTACTATACTATGACATTTTTTGACATTTTAATGCCTTACTATACTATGACATTTTTTGACATTTTAATGCCTTACTATACTATGACATTTTTTGACATTTTAATGCCTTACTATACTATGACATTTTTTGACATTTTAATGCCTTACTATACTATGACATTTTTTGACATTTTAATGCCTTACTATACTATGACATTTTTTGACATTTTAATGCCTTACTATACTATGACATTTTTTGACATTTTAATGCCTTACTATACTATGACATTTTTTGACATTTTAATGCCTTACTATACTATGACATTTTTTGACATTTTAATGCCTTACTATACTATGACATTTTTTGACATTTTAATGCCTTACTATACTATGACATTTTTTGACATTTTAATGCCTTACTATACTATGACATTTTTTGACATTTTAATGCCTTACTATACTATGACATTTTTTGACATTTTAATGCCTTACTATACTATGACATTTTTTGACATTTTAATGCCTTACTATACTATGACATTTTTTGACATTTTAATGCCTTACTATACTATGACATTTTTTGACATTTTAATGCCTTACTATACTATGACATTTTTTGACATTTTAATGCCTTACTATACTATGACATTTTTTGACATTTTAATGCCTTACTATACTATGACATTTTTTGACATTTTAATGCCTTACTATACTATGACATTTTTTGACATTTTAATGCCTTACTATACTATGACATTTTTTGACATTTTAATGCCTTACTATACTATGACATTTTTTGACATTTTAATGCCTTACTATACTATGACATTTTTTGACATTTTAATGCCTTACTATACTATGACATTTTTTGACATTTTAATGCCTTACTATACTATGACATTTTTTGACATTTTAATGCCTTACTATACTATGACATTTTTTGACATTTTAATGCCTTACTATACTATGACATTTTTTGACATTTTAATGCCTTACTATACTATGACATTTTTTGACATTTTAATGCCTTACTATACTATGACATTTTTTGACATTTTAATGCCTTACTATACTATGACATTTTTTGACATTTTAATGCCTTACTATACTATGACATTTTTTGACATTTTAATGCCTTACTATACTATGACATTTTTTGACATTTTAATGCCTTACTATACTATGACATTTTTTGACATTTTAATGCCTTACTATACTATGACATTTTTTGACATTTTAATGCCTTACTATACTATGACATTTTTTGACATTTTAATGCCTTACTATACTATGACATTTTTTGACATTTTAATGCCTTACTATACTATGACATTTTTTGACATTTTAATGCCTTACTATACTATGACATTTTTTGACATTTTAATGCCTTACTATACTATGACATTTTTTGACATTTTAATGCCTTACTATACTATGACATTTTTTGACATTTTAATGCCTTACTATACTATGACATTTTTTGACATTTTTATGCCTTACTATACTATGACATTTTTCGACCTTTTTATGCCTGACTATACTATGACATTTTTCGACATTTTAATACCTTAGTATACTATGACATTTTTTGACGTTTTTATGCCTTACTATACTATGACATTTTTGACGTTTTTATGCCTTACTATACTATGACATTTTTTGACAATTTTAATGCCTTACTATACTATGATGTTTTTATGCCTTACTATACTATGACATTTTTTGACAATTTTATGCCTTACTATACTATGACATTTTTTGACGTTTTTATGCCTTACTATACTATGACATTTTTTGACATTTTAATGCCTTACTATATTATGATGTTTTTATGCCTTACTATACTATGACATTTTTTGGCATTTTTATGCCTTACTATACTATGATGTTTTCATGCCTCACATGCCTATGACATTTTTTGACAATATCATGCCTTACTATACTATGACATTTTTTGACAATTTTAATGCCTTACTATACTATGACGTTTTTACGCCTTACTGTACTATGACATTTTTTGACCTTTTTATGCCTTACTATACTATGACATTTTTTGACATTTTAATGCCTTACTATACTATGACGTTTTTATGCCTTACTATACTATGACGTTTTTATGCGTTACTGTACTATGACGTTTTTATGCCTTACTTTACTATGACATTTTATGACATTTTTATGCCTTAATATAATATCATATGTTTTTGACATTTTTATGCCTTACTATACAATGACGTTTTTATGACTTTTTATCCTTTACTGTACTATGACGTTTCTATGTCTCACTGAAAAGATGATTTCTTATGACAGAAAGATGAAAAACAGATTCAGACCGACAATTAAACACTTCAATGTGGCTGGTTTTTATTAGTGCATAATGGACAGATCTGGTACAAGGCACACCAAGGTCTCTCTATGAGTAACAAAATTTTGACTGCTTGTATGGTCTTTGGCTCTCCAGTGTGCTTGACGGTCTGATGTTGATGTGGAGATCTTCTAATCCGTGGGGCCACTTAGCTTTTCTCATCCTCCTTCAGAGCTCCTGAGATATTGTCCATCTGTGGGGATCTAAACATATAAGCAAAAACAAACATTCCTCAATCTAACAAGGACCTCCAGACGTGTCGTAAATAACTTGGTGTCCTACACAATTATACAGTCATACATCATTTATAGTCTAAAATCAAAGTAATATGCATGTAAAATGATTAATACCTTACGTTATTCTATGCCTTACTATACCATGACGTTTTTTGAATTTTTTTTCTCTTACAATATTATGTAGTTTTTATGACTTTTCATGCCTCACTATACAATGACGTTTTAATGACTTTTATGCATTATTATACTGTGGCCTTTTTATGCCCTACTGAACAGATGATATCTTCTGACAGAAATATGAAAAAGAGCACACAGTCAATCAGACTGACAAGTTACTTACTATACTATAACGTTTTATGCCTTACTATACTATGTCGTTTTTATTACTTTTATATTTTATTATACTTTGACCTTTTTTGCCTTATTATACTATGAGGTTTTCATGCCTTAATATACCATGATGTTTTTTGACATTTTTATGCCTTACTATACTATGTCGTTTTTATTACTTTCATGTTTTATTTAGTATGACATTGTTTGAAATTTTTATGCCTTAATATACTTTGACATTTATTAACATTTTTATGCCTTACTATACTATGACATTTTTTGACATTTTAATGCCTTACTATACTATGATGTTTTTATGCCTTACATGCCTATGTCATTGTTTGACAATTTCATGCCTTACTATACTATGATGTTTTTATGCCTTACATGCCTATGTCATTGTTTGACAATTTCATGCCTTACTATACTATGATGTTTTTATGCCTTACATGCCTATGTCATTGTTTGACAATTTCATGCCTTACTATACTATGATGTTTTTATGCCTTACATGCCTATGTCATTGTTTGACAATTTCATGCCTTACTATACTATGATGTTTTTATGCCTTACATGCCTATGTCATTGTTTGACAATTTCATGCCTTACTATACTATGATGTTTTTATGCCTTACATGCCTATGTCATTGTTTGACAATTTCATGCCTTACTATACTATGATGTTTTTATGCCTTACATGCCTATGTCATTGTTTGACAATTTCATGCCTTACTATACTATGATGTTTTTATGCCTTACATGCCTATGTCATTGTTTGACAATTTCATGCCTTACTATACTATGATGTTTTTATGCCTTACATGCCTATGTCATTGTTTGACAATTTCATGCCTTACTATACTATGATGTTTTTATGCCTTACATGCCTATGTCATTGTTTGACAATTTCATGCCTTACTATACTATGATGTTTTTATGCCTTACATGCCTATGTCATTGTTTGACAATTTCATGCCTTACTATACTATGATGTTTTTATGCCTTACATGCCTATGTCATTGTTTGACAATTTCATGCCTTACTATACTATGATGTTTTTATGCCTTACATGCCTATGTCATTGTTTGACAATTTCATGCCTTACTATACTATGATGTTTTTATGCCTTACATGCCTATGTCATTGTTTGACAATTTCATGCCTTACTATACTATGATGTTTTTATGCCTTACATGCCTATGTCATTGTTTGACAATTTCATGCCTTACTATACTATGATGTTTTTATGCCTTACATGCCTATGTCATTGTTTGACAATTTCATGCCTTACTATACTATGATGTTTTTATGCCTTACATGCCTATGTCATTGTTTGACAATTTCATGCCTTACTATACTATGATGTTTTTATGCCTTACATGCCTATGTCATTGTTTGACAATTTCATGCCTTACTATACTATGATGTTTTTATGCCTTACATGCCTATGTCATTGTTTGACAATTTCATGCCTTACTATACTATGATGTTTTTATGCCTTACATGCCTATGTCATTGTTTGACAATTTCATGCCTTACTA
Organism: Seriola dumerili; assembly: GCF_002260705.1. Classification (NCBI taxonomy): domain Eukaryota; kingdom Metazoa; phylum Chordata; class Actinopteri; order Carangiformes; family Carangidae; genus Seriola; species Seriola dumerili. The sequence goes on from NW_019174266.1 coordinate 6,265,664, forward strand.
TACTATGATGTTTTTATGCCTTACATGCCTATGTCATTGTTTGACAATTTCATGCCTTACTATACTATGATGTTTTTATGCCTTACATGCCTATGTCATTGTTTGACAATTTCATGCCTTACTATACTATGATGTTTTTATGCCTTACATGCCTATGTCATTGTTTGACAATTTCATGCCTTACTATACTATGATGTTTTTATGCCTTACATGCCTATGTCATTGTTTGACAATTTCATGCCTTACTATACTATGATGTTTTTATGCCTTACATGCCTATGTCATTGTTTGACAATTTCATGCCTTACTATACTATGATGTTTTTATGCCTTACATGCCTATGTCATTGTTTGACAATTTCATGCCTTACTATACTATGATGTTTTTATGCCTTACATGCCTATGTCATTGTTTGACAATTTCATGCCTTACTATACTATGATGTTTTTATGCCTTACATGCCTATGTCATTGTTTGACAATTTCATGCCTTACTATACTATGATGTTTTTATGCCTTACATGCCTATGTCATTGTTTGACAATTTCATGCCTTACTATACTATGATGTTTTTATGCCTTACATGCCTATGTCATTGTTTGACAATTTCATGCCTTACTATACTATGATGTTTTTATGCCTTACATGCCTATGTCATTGTTTGACAATTTCATGCCTTACTATACTATGATGTTTTTATGCCTTACATGCCTATGTCATTGTTTGACAATTTCATGCCTTACTATACTATGATGTTTTTATGCCTTACATGCCTATGTCATTGTTTGACAATTTCATGCCTTACTATACTATGATGTTTTTATGCCTTACATGCCTATGTCATTGTTTGACAATTTCATGCCTTACTATACTATGATGTTTTTATGCCTTACATGCCTATGTCATTGTTTGACAATTTCATGCCTTACTATACTATGATGTTTTTATGCCTTACATGCCTATGTCATTGTTTGACAATTTCATGCCTTACTATACTATGATGTTTTTATGCCTTACATGCCTATGTCATTGTTTGACAATTTCATGCCTTACTATACTATGATGTTTTTATGCCTTACATGCCTATGTCATTGTTTGACAATTTCATGCCTTACTATACTATGATGTTTTTATGCCTTACATGCCTATGTCATTGTTTGACAATTTCATGCCTTACTATACTATGATGTTTTTATGCCTTACATGCCTATGTCATTGTTTGACAATTTCATGCCTTACTATACTATGATGTTTTTATGCCTTACATGCCTATGTCATTGTTTGACAATTTCATGCCTTACTATACTATGATGTTTTTATGCCTTACATGCCTATGTCATTGTTTGACAATTTCATGCCTTACTATACTATGATGTTTTTATGCCTTACATGCCTATGTCATTGTTTGACAATTTCATGCCTTACTATACTATGATGTTTTTATGCCTTACATGCCTATGTCATTGTTTGACAATTTCATGCCTTACTATACTATGATGTTTTTATGCCTTACATGCCTATGTCATTGTTTGACAATTTCATGCCTTACTATACTATGATGTTTTTATGCCTTACATGCCTATGTCATTGTTTGACAATTTCATGCCTTACTATACTATGATGTTTTTATGCCTTACATGCCTATGTCATTGTTTGACAATTTCATGCCTTACTATACTATGATGTTTTTATGCCTTACATGCCTATGTCATTGTTTGACAATTTCATGCCTTACTATACTATGATGTTTTTATGCCTTACATGCCTATGTCATTGTTTGACAATTTCATGCCTTACTATACTATGATGTTTTTATGCCTTACATGCCTATGTCATTGTTTGACAATTTCATGCCTTACTATACTATGATGTTTTTATGCCTTACATGCCTATGTCATTGTTTGACAATTTCATGCCTTACTATACTATGACTTTTTATGCCTTACAATACTATGACATTTTTTGACCTTTTTATGCCTTCCTGAACAGATGATATCTTCTGACAGAAATATGAAAAAGAGCACACAGTCAATCAGACTGTCAAGTTACTTACTATACTATAACTCTTTATGCCTTATTATACTATGAGGTGTTCATGCCTTAATATACCATGATGTTTTTTGACATTTTTATGCCTTACTATACTATTTCTCTAATTTATAAACAGCTCCATCTGCCCCAGTAATCAACCCCCAGATGCCCAATTCTGCCACCCAGACGTCTCTGCGCGTGTGCTGGAGTTTGTTCTCTGATGACACGGTGGAGTATTATGAGCTTTACTACAGACCAGTGCTGGAGGACATGCCAGCAGACAGTACCTGTGCACCACATGGTATAACACAGACACACTGACTGCATGATAACACCATCTACTGTTGAAATGGGATCTGCTGATGTGGGGAATCTCTCATTTCTCCAAAGGACACTAGTGATGGGTTTTGAAATCTGTTCTTTTTCTCCAGAAAGCAAGGTGAAAGTGAAGGAGACCCACTGCACTGTGACAGATCTTCTGCCTAATGCTCAGTATGAGCTGTGGGTGACGGCTACCAACACCACTGGCATCAGCCCAGCGAGTGAGAAGGCCTTATACATGACAGGTAAAAAATGTCACCCTCCTTAAACTACACGAAGACTCACTAAACCTGACAGCTGAAATAATTGTTCTGTTGTCTGGATGTCCCCTGAAACCAGTTTCAGATGTATTTTTTACCCCCGTTTTGTAAATACTCCAGCCTCACTTGATTGATGTTAGAGAGAATAAAGTCTTAAATCCTTGCTCCCTAGTGCCGTCGCCTCCGGTGATCAAGCAGAGGGAGTGTACAAGCTGTCCAGAGGCTGCTCTGATCCGCTGGGAGTCAGGAAACACCAACCCTGTAGACTCTTACAACGTGGAGCTGAGTGAGATGGGTACTGATGGCACAGAGAGTGGTGTTACTGAGTAAGAATGTGTTGACATACGCTTACAGTTGACAGATTTGACACAGAAACAAGGTCAAGATTTAATTGTGCATTTCCTTGAGATCTGGCTTGTTTTTCTTTTTTTAAGAATTCACGCACAAAGATAAATAAGATTAACTTAGTTGAAACAGGAATGCTCCACTGGAAATAAATCTTCAAAGATGCAGTCCCCCACAATATTAGTCTTCACTGGCCTGTCCTTTAATAAGGCTTTGGCTTCGTTTTATATCCATAAACAAAAGCCTGCATTAGTGCTTGCCTGGGATTTTTGAGGTCCCATGGTTATAGAGCTGCTGAATCAAGACACACTCTGTCCTAGAAAATCTATTCTTAGCTTCAGCTCCTGCAGCACTGTTAGCCTCAGCTAGAATACTGTCCTCACATTTGGGGTCATTTTTCATTTTTCCTCTGGACATTTCATAGAACAAACCATTTATTTGAATATTCTGTGTATTTCTGCATATAGGAATCTAACCTGCCTTAATTAATATAGCTCCATGGTCTAAATATGACAAAGTTTCTTTTTAACCACCCCATTTATCCACTTAGTATTTCAGAAGTAGTTAGAGAAGATCTTATTTCAAGGGTTTCATCTCTAGTAGAGGTTTACAAATAAAGGGCAATCCAAAAAGTTCATATCATATTGCATTTAATATGTTTAGAAGTGATATCAGCCTTCTGTCACAATGTTTAATCCCCCAGGTCTATAGTAGCCGTGCCCACCTGTCAGTGTCTTATCCAACTGCAGACTGGACAGCGTTACCTCATCTCTGTGAGAGCAGTCAACATTGGCGGGCCCAGCGACAGGAGTGACGTCATTATAGTTTCTACAACAGGTGAGAGAAATCATGGTCCAGCCTGTCCATGAAACTTTTGGCCAGTGGTGGAAGAAGTATTTATACATCTACTGAAGTGAAAGTAGTCATATCAATTTATAAATATATCCCTTTAAACAAAAGTACTAGCAGCAAAATACTTGAAGTATCAAAAGTAAAAGTAATCATCCAAAAATTTGAACCCATAATATGAAACAAAATGAAATGTGGACTTGAACCGTCATCACAGGATAAGTATCTGTAAGTAATGAGCAGTTCAACTGATGAGTGATCACATTGTTTCATTTAAATATGTTTGAATACTGAAGAAGTTGAACCATGAATTATTTCAGAAGGAAAAAAAACAAAAACATTAGAACAAAAATGAACAATGTGTTGCAGATTATTTTTTGAATAATTTCTCACTCCTATAACTATCTGGCGTTCCAATAGACGCACCTCCTGACCCCTTGTGTGGGTCCCAGGTTGGGAACCTGGGGATTTGGAGATTAACATGCATATGATTGCAGTGCAGCTAATTTTCGCTGCTTCATAAATTGCTGTTTTGGTCACAATGCATCATATTTTATGCAAAGACTTAAAAAAAAGAAAAAAAGAAAAAAAAAAAGATATTTTTCATTATTTATTTATTTTTGAAGTCTTAATCTGAAAAGTAACCAAAGCTGTAAAATAATGTAGTGGAATGGAAGAATAAAGTAGCCATTCATGAAAATGCTAAAGTAATATTGCCTCAAAATTGTTAGCAAAAAGGTAAATGTACTTACTTAATTAGCACGATAACTTTTGGCACATTCAATGTTTGTTCACCTGTACAGGTACATTCTTCCATCTCCTGGAGGAGACTGCCCATCCTTGCCTGTCCATCTCCGAAGATGGCTTCACCATGTTTTATGGAGATGAGGAGCTGTCTATTAGTGCTATGGCCTTTGATGATAACACCTTTACCAGGTAAAGAACACAATGGCTAAATAATTGGGACTTTCAAGATTTCCATTTTATGAATGTAAATATGTACATTGTGTGTGTGTGTGTGTGTGTTTGTACCTACAGATGTGTAGCTGTCCTGGGAGATCTGATTCCAGTGCGAGGCAGACATTACTGGGAAGTTGAGGTAGATGATGGGACAGAGTTCAGGATTGGAGTTGCATATATGGACACAGAGAGGAGCTCGTACCTCGGAGCCAACAACACCTCCTGGTGTATGAGACACATTCTCACTCCAACCAGGTAAAAGTGCAACTTCTGTTAAAATAGCACCACTGTGGATCTTATTAACTCTAATGTTCTGTTCAGCCCATCTGGGGTTATATATGATCATTATATACAATGGATTTTCATGCTCTGTGGTGTTGCCAGTACTTATAGCACAGCACTACTCCTCCAAAATAAGTCTATTAGGATTTCTGTTATTGGAGTTGCATAACAGTCACTTATACACTGTAGCATGTTATTCTGTGGAGTGACATTACTGGAGTTTTATATGTCAGCGAGAGTTTTTAGCAAACAAAAGGTGTAAATATTTGTTTGCACAAAGCCCATATGTTCTTACTTGGTGCAATAACAATGTGTTTGTAACAATTTGTGGCAGAGGAAATGGTCACAACTTCAATACTTTGAACATATGTTGGGTTTTTCAGTAAGGTCAGAAGACAAGAAAAAATATTTGAACTAAAAACATTGATTTTGCAATAATATAATATTTACACAGACAGCAGTGGGGTCTGTGGGACCCCGAACAATGAGGAAGTAAAAGTTTAAACAAAACAAAGGTTAAAGTGGCCCTGGTTTTGTTGCTTAGTTATTCCTGTTTGTTGTGCAAGCTGTAGAGGACAAACTGGCTTTCATTTGCACGGCACTACACAGACCAAGTAGATGCAGATTTTTCAAACAATCTGAGATCAGAATTAGCTTGCTGATCTTCTCAGGGACTACTACTGCAGTTCATGGAAACTGGGCCAAGACTGTATTTTTAGCCACAAGAAAATTTCATTTCCTAAGCAAAAAAAAAAAAAAATTGTGGATCCGCTCTATGCAAAACTAAGCCCATTGAAGGTAGAAAAGCCCAGAGTTGAAGATCTGTTACTTTATATGTGTTGCTATGGCAACTCTTCTTGGAACAAAGCAGGACAGTTGAATCGTCACATTTAGCAAATCATTCAGAGCCACCATATCACACAAGCCCTGAATGTGGTTTCCATTGTGGGCATCATCCTGGTGACTCTGCCTACGCACAATTCAACAATCACATTTCTAATTTTCTTTAATCCGCAGCGATTTGAAATCCGGCTGTTGGCTCATGATTCAGCATCTGCTTCACTACTGGCTGACAGAGGGAAAATTATCCCAACAGAATGAGAGCAAAAGCTTTTTATTTAGAACTTCTTTGCTATTCAGAATCATTAAGTTGTCCTCTTTTTTTTCCCTTTAGGCATAAATATGAGTTTTTACACAATGGTTGGAGTCCTGACTTGAGGATTACAGTGAACCCAGTGCGGATAGGAGTGGCACTGGACTACGAGAGGGGGACGCTGTCCTTCTTTAATGTGGATCTGGAACAACACCTACACACCTTCCACTGTCACTTCCAAAGTTATGTCCACCCCTGCTTTGGCCTGGACAACCCAGGAGCTCTTACTGTACACAACAGTATAGAGGCTCCCGAGTACACATTCACCTGACACCAGCAATCATGTCTAGTATCACAATGTAAAGCCTGGTGGGAAGAGACAACACTTTGGTTAAAAAAATAAAAAATAAAATAAAATTCTGGGGGACATCCCCATTAAGAAACACCTGTCATTGAGGATGTAGACATCTGCTGATCTTCCTCAATAGTATAAAATGTGTGTGATCCAGAAACAATAAGGGGTTTTCAGTTGTTTTTATTGTAGTATTCCATGGGAACAGGCATACACCATTTTCCAAGATAAGAAAAAGTTTCACTGAATTTTACAATATGTACTTATACCATCAGTAACTGCAGCAGACCAAGTGTTGAAATTCAAAAGTGAAAATAAGGAGCTTGTTTCTGTTTAACAAAAGATGCATTGCAAAATGAAATAAATGGTTTTAAGAAGGAAAAAAAAATCAATTTGTTATTATACAATTGTATTCACATCTGAAAAGGAAAAATCCACCCTGAATACTTCCACACTGTTAAAAGTGGCTGCTGATGATGTGCTTTGCTTTTCTGGACCAAATTTTTTTTTGGCAAGTGCACATTTTAGAGTCTGACCCTTGGAGTAAAAAAGAAAAGCTTCTATCATGAGAGCAATAACAAGGGAGAAAAAGATTTATATTCTCTAAAACCATATCCTCAAAATTTGCTAATAACATTGAGCCACATGATGTATTGCATTTTAAGTCATGTGGCTACAAACGTATGTACAGTGCCAATGCACTACTCGGCAGGCTATCTATATTTACATTTGCTATGTAGGTGGGCATACATTTACCCATGCCCACCTTTGACTAAAACCAACCCACTGTTAGAGGGATTGTAGAAAGGCATTCTGGGAGATGCATGAAAAATAACTAACTGAAACAGATGTACACAAAGCAAAACCAACACCAGGACAAGAAAATGAAAACCATTCTTCCTTGAGAGTCCAGGAAAGCACCAAACATCAGAGACTGGTGATAATTCAAAAAACATGCATACCGTAGCTTTTTAGCATCTTCAGCCGGCTTGTTATCATCTGTGCTTCATTACTGATAAGAACCGTAAACAGATTGTCTATCAATGATCAAAGATTTTTTTCCCCTTTTGGCAATCATCATTAATCAGCACAGATGACTGCTGCTTAATTTAAAGCAACCCCTTTGTGCACCCTTTCCCATCTGCCAATCCTGACGAGTGAGCGGTGCATTCTGACAAAACCTTGTATCTCCATTCTCCGTAGGCCTGCTGCTTGATTCTAGGTGTGTGAGGCACACGTGACTATGGCTCTTTTATCCACTCTGCTACCTTCTGCCGGGCTCACATATCTAGCTGAAGCCTTTGACATTTGTGAATGTTTGTAGTGCATTTGATTTGCAACTGACTTTGTCTTAACAAACACAGGCCCACAGTAGAACTAGACCAAGAGAGGGAGAAATCTCCATTCAGGAGAACCAAGCTGTAGCTGCAGATCAACTTATTTTGTGATCACTATGTAAAATGAACCAAAATAGAGGTAAATGACAGAGGCTGCACTGATGTGTAAAGTGAGAGTGAAAGCCCTAAAACAATATGAAAACAAAGATGATTGCCCAACCCTAATTACTTCTATATAAATACTGTCAACCTGACAAAGCTTAGTCAGCTGCCCTTTAAGTCCCAAAATTGAGGTCAGTACATAAAGTGGCACCAGAAATATGAAGGTGTCTTTAAATGCCATAAGGAGAAGAATGCAAAACCATGTCTGCTTGGATTGAAGCAAAAAGTCAAACAAAAACATTTAGCTTGGAGAATGGTCAGCAATAAAGAAGTTGTTTGCAGTAAATGGGGAAAATATGGCAAAACACTGGTATAGTCCTCAACACAAGGGTGGATTTTTCCTTTTATGGGGTTTGAGTTTAAGAACTGCGCTGATAAACTGAATGTAGACTTTGGGTCTGCGAGTATCCTGGACAGTGGGGGTGGGGCGGGGCAGGGCGGGGCAGGGCAGGGAAGGGGTTATGAGTTAGCTGTCTTACTGCTGCGTGTCCTCTCCTCCTCTTCGTCAGAGGAATCTCCTCCGTAGGGCACAAGCCCTGATGCATCTTCGTCCACTTTAGACTTCTTCTCACACACATCCTCTTGAGCACCTGTAAGGGCACAATAAAAATGGAGAGATAGAGAAAAGTAGCAAGGAGGTGGGAGACATAAGAGAAAGACGGGAGGCAAAGAGAGAGGGGGAGAGACAAAGCGAGAACAAAACAAAAAGGAAACCCATTGAGGAGCCCCATGTTAGCGGTGGTTTTTGAGTTCGTTTGATCCACAGCCAGGGGAGGGAAGATATCAAATGAAACGGCAGCACAGCACACATCCATAACAGGCAGGTCCGGGGACACATGTTGAGAGAGAAAACAAGGGAAAGACAAAAAACATATACAAGAAGACCGTGTTAGTGGGTTCTACCAGCGGAGAGATTCACACAGGTCTCCACTCCTCCCCCATTCCTCCACGGGGGGAGATGCCATTTCATGCAACAGACAACTCTACAGAAGAAATGTCTGAGTACTCGGGCTCTCAGAATATAAGGAAATAAAGAAATGCATACCCATTGACGCGGTGCTGCTGGGCTGACTGGTCAGATCATCTGTCACTGCGTCTCTCGGCCTTTTGCGCATAACAGGGGAAGGAGTCACAAAGGGAGGTGGTGGTGGAGGCATCAGAATCCTGAAAAGAGAAAAGCGTCAGTATCTACACCACACAAGATTCATGAAGAATAACATACAAAGGAAATGAGATCTATTAACAGACCTTTCTACTGCTTTTTCCTCTCCAACATTGGAGGCAGGAAGTGCAGACTCCTGATGAGGAGGACCCTCTGGAGAGCGGCTGGTTGGCTAAAATGTAAAACAATTCAAACCTTTTAGCATATTAAAAAAAAAAAAGGTTTGACCACAATAGAAACAAAACCTTTTCAGGTGTTTAGTGCTGCTAATCTTTAAACTTTTTATTTTCAAACTTAATTTTTTGTAGTTATTTGAAGTGGTCAAAAGTTACATAGAAGAAAATGCAGTTGAAAGTTGGTTATTGAATGAAAGAAAAAGAGAGAGAGAGAGAGAGAGAGAGAGAGAGAGAGAGAGAGAGAGAGACTGTGGTTAAACAACAGCATAAACAGCAGCTCATTCGCACTCTCTATTTTCATTTTAACTCTCTCTTACCAAAGACATATTCTCTGCTGTGCGTACTACAAGAAACCCTTGTTTAGTGGCCAACAGTGTCCTCTTGTATGCATGGGGACAATAAAATATAGGAATAACTAGTTCGAACCTACTTTTATTCCTTTAAAAACTTTCATTTTTAAAGAAAAAAATATTTATATAGGCAGGAAAGGCTAAAACTAATGAGCAAGACATTTTAACTATTCTAAAAAGCCCAAATTTCGTTTATTTTATTATTTAAACCTTGAAAGTTATGTGTGGCAGAGCTGGTAATTTCCATTATGGTCAGCATTGTATCTATTTTCAGAATAAACAGTGATGCAGCTAAAATCCATGCTCAACTTAGCGTAGTCATTTGTAACAGGATGGTAACTTGATGTTTAAACAACATTTATGTAACTCACTACTCAACTAGTCTAAAAATAGGCAAGAGATAGAAACAAATAGAACCCAGGTGAAAGATTTTTTTTCATGCAATTATTTCATGGAATATAATTGTGTGTTTTGTAGTTCAGTGATTTTTGTGGTGTAGCAGTGATGATTGACACTTCGCCATTCTCTGAATGGTGAAGACTTAAACTTTCATCAGTAAGTCAAACAGTTCAATCAATGAGTAAGAGACATGTTCATGTTAAAATGGCCAGAATGAACTTGGAGCAATATGTGTAGGTGTTACTCTTCAGCTAACCTGCTCTTCCTTGGCTGCCTCGTGGAAATGACGCTTGGGACTTCCTGAGTCAGGGGGGCTGCTCAAAGATGCTTCAGGTTCCACTGTCTCACTGCTGCCAGGGTCCTTAAGTAGATCAAAACCAACATATACACACTGATGCTGCAGCAGGATTTAAAAAAACCACAACTACTCCAAGGCCTCAAGGTTTCATGTGTCCTGACATTATATGGTTTATTGCATTAACACTGAGCTCAAAACCTTTTAACAATAAGTTTAATGAAGCTTGTGATGTGTGTGTCTGTGTGTGTGTACAGATTTAAACTAGTGCTTTAATCAGTAAGTGTTTGCAGCTTTAATCTTTGATAATTACCTGGACGAGATAGGGATGTGGTTTCCTAGGACACACCGGATACTGAACCATTGCCTGAGAAGATGGAGGGTTTGTCGACATGTTAGAATGACTTGGGGGACCATTTGCATTACTCCAATAACCACGGTCTCCTGGATACGCTGAATAGCCGCCAGCATACCCATTTGCTGGGTAGTTATACCAGGACCCCTGGCTAGAGTAATTGCTATTAGGTGGAAATCCATGTGCTGCGTATGCTGAAATGAAAGTATAGAATGTGGAGTTAATAGCATATATCACATGGATCAATAACAGGGTGTTCTGAAAAATTTGACCTACTATTTCAACCTATTGTTGAGGCACTAAAGATGTCAAAGGATTAATTACCACAAGAAGAATGCAGCCAGCTAGTACCTGATATTTGGTCACTCTGTTGGAATTTGCCTCTTTAGTTACAAAGAGTAAAAGAATACTCACGTTGTGTTGAGCCTGTGGCCGTGTACATCGACACCATTCGGGCATGTTCAGCTCTCACCTGGAGAACAAGACAAAAGAAAAAACTATGTAAAGAGCTGAATAAAAATCCAAAAAGGCTGTGGTGATTTATTTTCAACAACTGTATTGTGGGTAGGTGCAGAGCACTCAAAACCTATCACTGGAGATCAGGTGGTTCACACTACCGCTTTCACTCTTGGAGGTGGGTATCAGTGAAAACTATATGCTTTAATAGTTTCACCTTCTTATACCTCCAATTAGTCTTTGATTAAATTCAGACCAAATCCAAAGTATTTATTTATGGTGACAATATCACGAACTTACAGTTTCCAGCAGACTCTCAGTGAGTTTCTTCGCTGCCTCCAATCCAGCTGCGTTTGGATGGCTGTAACACAAAAAGTTAAAATTGGATAAAACAGACCGTACCGGCCAGTTTGACTCACTGTTTAAGCTTTTTTGATGATTTGATGATTTTTATTACGATTATTATTTAACTGCCTATAAGCAGCAGCATAACCACTCAAGAAAGTTGAAGTAGAATAAGGAACATGATAAATTTGCAAAAGGTGAGCCTTTAGAATGACCATACCTGATGTAAACATAAAGAGGCTCAAAAGACTCTCGTTTTGATGCTTGTTCAATGTAGCCAGAACCTTTTCCTCTGAGGAAGACTCGAGCCCCTGTCTCTGTCTGGATGTGACTCAGGTACGAGCCTCCTGGACCCTCGACCTTTTCATTCACATTAAATGAAGGCAACGCCTGGTCCAGACCCACAAAAATCTTTGTGTGCACAAAGCTCTGAGGATGAGAAGAAAATGTGATTTATTAATATGCCCTGCACATTTGGGTTGTATGTTGACATCTAAACATTGACTAGACAGACAGCTTTGTAAGCAGATGCAGTAATCCAAGGCTTTCCTCTGTAGACCAAGGACGTTCTCTCTGCTACTTCATTTGGGAGGTGGGTATCAGTGAAGGCAACATAGTCTTCACTTGCCTCACATTCTTTACCTCCATTTTCAATTAGAAGCCTGGTACAACAGATATTCAGAAAAACAGACCTAATACAACACACTGCGCAGTTGGTGCCAAACTACTAAGGCACCAACTGCACATGATTTTCTCCTAGCAAACTAGAAAGAAATATAAGAACTGTGTCCGCAGCTGTGTGTGTCTGTCCGAAAGGGAGTATAATTGACGCTTTACACATGAATTAAAAATGTTTTATAAATGCTGTTACCTAGTATTCCTTTGATGATCTGTATAGGCTAATGTGTCAACAATGGTTTTTTATTTTTTCTTGTCATGTTTCTGCTTGTGTATAAAAAAATATTACCCAGTAAAATATGATATAATAATAGATTATGAGCCAACACAGCTAAGTCCTCTTACATAAATCCTAGCTCTAGCCGCAATGTTTAATACCACTTAATTACGAAATAAACATCAAAGTACAGCTAGAAAATAGAAAAGTAAAATACTTTTGTTCTCAGCGGCTAATACGGAAATAAGTGCAAAACTGCCAGAAAACCCTATACATTTTTCACAAGTGTTTGTAGAGGCTTGAACTCCGACATAGACATCATGTCTGCCTACCCCTGAATGAGGAGCTGCAGGCCGATGTCCCTGGCCTGGCACTGAGTTGGTGTTGGGAGTCCGTGGCACAGGAGGGGGAACAACAGGCCGAGGAGGCTGAGGGTAGAGTGTGAGTGGAGGTATTACAGGCACCTGTTGTCCTCCTGATGCTGCTGAGGCCCTCAACACGCCCTCAGAGATGATCTCCTTTATCCTCATAACAGCCTCTGATGATCAGAAGAGTCAGCATGGATGTCAGCTATATTCAATCCCTTGCCAAAGAACAGGCTTTGGAATGCTTACGACATTTGTGAATTACATTACACAAAGACAATGCCAGACTCTGCATACTGAACAGATTAAGAAAAAGAAAGAAAGAAAAAAGAAAAAGAAAAAAGGTGCTACTTACTATTGACATGCTCTTGAGTCTTTCCCTGGACATGCAAATACAAAGGTCTTTGTCTAGAAGAAAGCAAATCAGAAATGTCAGACACCACAGAAATTTCACACTCCTCCAAGCATTTTCTTTTTTCTCTATTACCACTTTAACACTCAGACAATTCATTTTATGTGGTGATTGATAAATTTCATTTTTATTTGATAGATGTTTCACTCCTGGTAAATATGTTATGATTTTCTTGGCAAGCAATAAGATTTGTAGGAGAGAGATTCTGTACAGCTTGCAACAACTACTCAAAACAATAAGAAGATCTTGAGTTTTTTACAGAAACAAATAAATACCATATATCTTGTCTACTATCCAGTGATGTAAAACTTTAATATATGGAGGGCTACTTTTGCAGTAACAAGATCACGTCTTCATACATACCCTCCTCCTTTTCCCTTTTCAGCTTCAGTCATGTAGTGACCTTTTGTTGAGACAACTGCTCCACTAATCTGTCGTATCTGAAAAAGGTAATATTTTATATTAGAGAATTTTCATTTAAAGCTGTACAAAGACCAACATTTCTAATTTTCCCCATTTTTTTTTTTTTTTAAACTATTGCGGTGTGTCACGACACTACAATGGTCACTTTCCACTTACCTCCTCCTGTGTTTTGCCTTTAGTAAGGAGGTCCCTACAATTCAGTGGTACATCATTTATGTCAACCTCTGTGACAACCATTTCTTCTGTAGTGGTTGGTACAGGCACACTTGGAGGGGTCTAAAAGACAAGAAACTGTTAGTCCTCTAGTTACTGCATGAGCAAGACATATTATACAGCTATTTGCTACAGTTTTTAAATCATGTGCACCTTTGCAAGTAATGGAGGAGGAGTCAACAGCTTTCCTTTTGCCATTAACATGGCATTTATTTTAGCAGCCATGGCTGCGGCCATTTCAACTCCTCCCTGAGGTGCTGGTTTCTCTCCTGTTTGTGGTGGTTGGGAAACTGTGCTGTCTGAACCAGCAGTGCTCACCACTCCTGATAAAGAGACAGGGTGGGCTGCACTTTCATTGCTCCTCTGCTGCCTCACATCTATACTCTGTTTAGACTGGGCTGGCTGATCCCATCGGCTGGTTAGGCACCTGAGGATAAAACAAAAAAACAATAAATGAGCATACAATTGCTTCACAATTTTAACAAGAAAAACATCAAAAAACAAACTCAAAGGAAAAACCGACTGGCCATATCAATATTGAAGGTGATTTGTTAAATCTTAGATGAATGGCGAAACGTGTTCAAGATTAAAAGTTTCTCCGTTTAAAACATTGGCGTTCCACAATCAGATTAGTGAACTATGTAGCCCAAACTGTGATGTGGAAATGACATATAAACACACACACAAAAACACTTGATGGGACGTATCCAATACCTGAAACGAGACTGGTTACGTTAACGTTTGTAGATGGCTGTTTATTGCAACCAACCGATATGAGATGTTGCATGCAAATTGTGGACTTTTTAAAGTCTTTCGTTGATAAACACTTTGTCTTTTGGATGAAGTTAACAACACTCTCTCTTTTTGTTCCAAATCAACAGGCGTAATTGTAACGTTGGTTAACTGTTTATTCTCAGCTAAGCCAAAGTTAGCTAGCCTTAACTGAAAGTGAAGCAAGGCTGAGGTAGCTAACTTAGCAAGTTCCAATCCTGTTTTTGGACGTAGATATTACCAATATATCCACTTAAGACTTAATGTGAATCTAGTATTCGACTATATAGGTAACACACACCCTGTTTTAACATACTCCTATTTACTTTTAAACGTTCTAATCATACCCCTCAAGCTAACATTTATTAGCAGGCCACAACCACGTATGCTAGCTGGTGGTAAAGCTTCAGATCAACAGATTCAACTGACAAACACCGCGGCTAGCGTTAGCTTAGCTTAGCTGGCCCGTGCAACGTTACTCATGTTACCCGACAGATTTACCTCTAACAAACTAAGCGGGTACTTACGGTGTTTGTCCAGTCATTCCCGAAGACATAGCACCACTCCACTAAATCTGCGGTAAAATTAAAACAGTTTATAATGTAGTTGACGATGGACGACGGTAGCCATTAGTCTGCTCTCTCTGGCGCCGGCGATTTCTTCTGACGACTTGTCGCAAAGTCTGACTCACCGGAAGCTGAGCTGTTTTCTTGTTACGTAATACTCGGTTTAACTATATATATTAATTGTAGATCATTAAAGAATATAGGTCACCTAGTTTGGAAAACATAGGAGTTAAACTGACTCAGGACGGACTTTCAGCCAGTGGATTTAAAATGTGTGATTAAAAGAAGGAAAATCCAAAGAGTTAAGACCCTCATTGTGAGTTCATGACCATGGCTGGATTAACCTGCTTGGGAGGTCTGGGGCAATTAGTAGCGGCTGGGCCCCCATTTAAGGTAGTCAGGGCAATTTTTGATCTCTCAGAACTAGTTTGCAAGACAATCTCAAGTGTTTATAGTTGTTTGTCAAAGAGAGGAGGGAGATGTATATCATTTAAAATATGAATAACGTCACAAACATCTGAAAAAAAAGAACAAATGGAAAAAGAGTAGAGAGTAATTGAAAAAATAATTAATTTTTTAGAAAATTGGAACTCTGACCATGCGGCCAAAAGTAGCCTACTTGTACTGAAAAAATATTATTCTAGCATTTTGCATCACCATGTTTAGTACAACCTTAGACTAGCAAATTACAAACTGTACCATCACTCTTACAGATTGTGTTGTTTGTAATCCCTCTGCTAAGTATTTATTTACTACGTACATCAATCATTACATTGTACATCCTTTTTTCATGGCTGAGTGTGAGTAATTTCATTGAATGCGAAGCCAGTGTGACATCACCTTAAGGCAGAATTCAAACAGCCTATTTAGGGTTGCATAAAAAAAGAAAAAAAACACAGCCTTCTCTTTCACTTCTTGATTTTCTGCATTGGCAAATAATGTTAAACAGTGCAAAATACACAACAATAGAACACCACCTCTCTCGAAGGGCGGAGGTTGTGTAAAATGATTTAAAGATCAGGAACCATTGTTTATTTCCCATTTCCTACCAACAGCCAGCATTGTCTTCTTTTAAACCATGACCACAATCATTTCCTAACTTCAGCCAAGTAGTTTTTTAATGTCCTGCCACCATAGTACATGGTATGCATGGCATTATGATGTCATGCTGGCATCTGTCACTCTGTAGACACATATAGACCTCATGGACTGTACCTGACATGGAGTAGATGATTTTATTGGATTTTGGAGTGTCCTGCTGCATAAAGTTGGATATTAATGAGGGAACACAGACTTCCCAGAAGTTGCTGCAAGTCCTTAACACTTTACGCTAACAAGTTCAAGTTCAAACTGAAACCCGATATGTAGTAGACAAAGGCAAACATGTTGGTATGAAACATTTTGCTAATTAATGACCTAATTGGCTTAACTTTTCTCAAGAACATGATAACTCAAGAACCATAAATAGCAGAAACTTCATACTTACACCATAGATGGCATATAGAGAGCATATTAAAAAGGTAAAACGGATTCTTTTTTAAAAACCTCTGTTAGCATTCTTGATGGCATGGAGATCATGGCAGGACATAAGGCAATAAATACATCTTCTTAAACCAAACCCCCCACCCAAGTAGTTTTCCATGCAGATCAAACTGGCATATCAGCTGTGAAAATATGAATCATTTATGTAACTCTCACTTGTAATGGTTTGTTTGTTCATGCAGTCTGTTAAATACTTTTGAATATTTTAAAATGATAAATGAGGAGTGACCGGCAGAAGAGTAAGGTTGTTCCTACTTCAGTTTAGCATTATCTGGTATTCTACCACTCATTGTTGAAATTGGAGAATATCCCAGTTTAGAAGAAGAAATGCAGATTTGCTCCATGTGCCATCTCAGTTATATAAACAATGAGTTTCATTTTGTTTTCTTATGTCCTTCTTATAGTAGGTACAGTAGACGTCCAAGCCTGGGTGTCGGCTAGCCAACATGCAGTTTGAGATGCATCTCTTGCCTCCATTCAAAAAACTGAAAACCTTTGATTTAAACTAGGTCAGTCCTCTCTCTAAAAGTAAGATAGTTCAAAGTAAAACAAGAAACCTAAAGAGGCAGTTAAACAGCTACACCGACTCAGTGCAAAAATTCAATATATTAATAAGACACACTGTGATAAAGCCATTAGAGAATGAATGAGAAAGATGACATAAGTAAGAGGACAGACATTGTATTATTGCAGGAAACAGTCTGCAAACTCATAATTGACATTATTTTATTTTTCATTGAATAATTTCTATTTTTTTTCCGTGCCTTCAGACCAAGATGTGAATCAGAAGGAACAAACAAATCCCCTGATTGAGTGTACAATTCTGTCATAAGAGAGAAACAAAGATAACCATGGTCAATACATCTTATTAACCATCATTTGCTTAGCTGTTATGGCATTTATATACTGTTTAAAGAGGAAATATTCGTAATAAGCAACAATCTTTAACATATATTAGTATCCTAATCTGAAACCAACCTTGAACAAAAAGCTGTTCCCTGGGTCTGTGCATAAGGATGTTGGACAAGTGGCCAAAATAGAATGATGTTTGATCAAAAATCAATGCAAGCTGGCCTCTAGGAGACTGCTTAAAGACAGTGATAGACAACTCTGCGATCCACATCCTTCTTAACCATTTAGTTCTCTGTATACATGCTGTGTGTCACCATCCAATTCACAGGTATTCAGATAGCTAGAATGGCTGATCTCATTTGCTGCAAATCCAGTGTAAAATTCATTGTCTATAAAAATATTGAGATTTACTTGAACATAACCTTCTGACTATGTTATAATAAAAACTCCAGATGTCCGTTGCAGTTGCACAGTGGGATGTACTGTATAAATATTGTATAAAATAAGGCAGTCTTTTCAGTAGGATAAACCAGATACAAAAATTTCTGGGAGAAAAAATTTTCAAGTCCAAAATGTTTTCACATATTTCTGCTGTTGTCAAATGTCAAGCGGTTTACAGCATTAAACCAAGAGTAAGGGATTGTTGCAACAATGAATACACCCACACACCCGCACCTACAACCCAAACACACCCACACATGCATACACGCACACACACACACGCTCACACACACACACACTCACACATACACGCAAACTCCTGATGATCAACAATAACAGCTTATTCTCCAATGCAACATCCCATCCCTGGACAAATCACTGAGACGTAGACATTTCTAATATTGTTTACAGTGCAATACAAAAGTGTTCATTCAAACTGGTACTGTACTTTTGATAAGAAAATAAAAATGTTTAATATGGTAATGCTTCATATGAATAATAATTGTAAATTTTTGAGAGTTATAGTAGTATTTGTCTTCATCAGCTTTGGCTTTTCTCTCTCTCTTTTTAAATTCATTTTTGTTCTTATTTATTTATCAACTAATTCATGTATGAATTTTGATATAGAAAATATGGAACATCTAAGAAAAATTAAAATACCAAATCATCTGTAATTAGATACCTATGATCATGATGTTGAGGTTTTTGTCTCTCAGCAGTGGCCTAAAGTGAAGATCCACTCCCTGACCCGAAAAGAAAGCATCCCCACCCCCCACATGTCTGTTATGACAGCTACGTGTCAACTTAGATGTGTTCATGAAAATATTGCCACAAAAAAAAAAAAAAAAAAAAAAAAAAAAAAAAAAAAAGCAGTGGAGTGTTCTTTCATGGTGTGGCCTCCAGGGGCAGAAGGAGCAGTCCTGCCTTGCTCTGAGCACAGGGATGGAGGTCAAAGGTGATATGGCCTGACGAGGATTGGACACCTTCATATCCAGACCATACTTCCATCCACCCCTCCAGTGTTGCTCGCTCCTTCTATAAACAAGCAGTTTTTACTCAACTTCACAGGCAAACAGGAGAGCCCACGTGGTAATTAGGGGACGGATGCTTTGCCAGGAGGCCTGTAAGGACTCCTCTCTCAGTTATGTCACTCGACCAGCTACACTGCGAATGCCTGAGAGGCACAAGAAGTTCATAAGGATACCGTTTGTGTCCGTGTCTGTTTGTCACAGTTCTCATCTGACAGGGCTGTAAAGCCAACAGTGTTACTGCTGCAACTGCCCGTCAGGAAGTCCTTCTGTGGTTTCTGTATCGACGGACGTGTGGACGCTTGGCGTGCTACAGAAGCAGGAGAGTGAAGGCGAGGAGGCCCTTTTGGCTGGCTGGGCTGGCAGGGAGAGAGAAGCCCCAGCGGGAGAGAGGACGGCTGCCCCGGACTGAAGAGTCCCGGGGCCGAACACTGCAGCACCTACTCTGGAGGCGGTCGCAGGCTGTGCAGCTTCCTCTCATCCAGGCCTTTCCAGTACTTGAAGTTGTTGTCCAAGTGCTGCATAAGATTGGGGAGGTCTGCAAAAGCTGAAGAGAAGATAAAAGAAGTTGATTTGACAGGTTTTAATGACAGTTTTTTTTCAAATCAACACCACTATATTATTTAAGTATTTTTGTAAAAAAAACCACCAATCCAGCTTTTTCTCTCTCGGTACTCATTCTTATAACTCAGCTGCTGATACTAAGTACCGATTCCCAGTACCGATCCAACATCAGTGTTTTCTTTTTCCCAAATTTAAAATCTGTATACCTCACTGTGTGTAAGTCATTGGATTCATTTTTATGTAAGGTAAGATGAGGTCAGGGATTGCTGTGGCACTGAACACTGAGTTGGTGGCATACTGTGACTTAATGAATATGACTGATAGTGGAAACAATTAATTTCATAATGACATTGACAAAGAAACTGTATCTAATGTGGCTTGGTCACGTCCCAGCCAATACCCGATCGGCTTTATAAGGTCAGTATCTGCAGCGAATCAGCGTTTCCCCAAGACTGTGTACATGTAGGTATAAAAGTATGTTTTTAAACGACAATACTTTCATTTAGTTGCTTTGACAGGTGTATTAAATAATGTAAAGGATGTTTCTCATTACTTTTGAAGATTTGTAAACAGACATTTTACATGGCACTAATTGTCTTTTTCTATTGTAGAAGTAATTATCCACAGTGTGTGTTATTTGTGCATTTGAATTGTGTTTGTCTATGCTACCAGTATGCAGATGTGTGGCCGTGTATGTATCTCTCTTACCATCCCATGCATCAAACATGTCCGTAATGAAGTAGTCTATGAAGGAAATCTGGGACTTTGGGATGCTACATGTGTTTCTGTCGAACACAGGCATAACCACCGGTAGACCTTGTCTCTTCTCCTCGTCCGTCTGTACCAGAGATGAAGGCACAAGTGATCATCATGCACAGTGAATACATAAATTACAAAAAAAAACAAAAAAAAACAGTGCAGCTGCCGTATCCCTCTCCCCACACCATCAACACCATATTATTTTGTCTCATTACCTGTGCAAAATACTCTTCCGAGATGCGTCCGGCCCATTCTATACAGAGCTCCTGAGGCCTGCATGGATTGGATATATCTGCACACTTAATCAGCATTCGCTTGACAAGGATGCGATTCTCAGGGGATGTCAGAATGCCTTTGACAGATTCCTCATCATTGTTTCCCTAAAAAAAAAAAAAAACATAACAAAAGAAACCAAAAAACAAAGCAGACCATTAGCACAAAGAAAACTGAAGTTCTCCTTATTAGTGGCAATAAACAGCTCCTTATCACACACATCAGCTGAACAACTTTAAAAAAATACGACTGTGTCTGAGCATAAACCAAACTGGGAGGATAAAGTATTCCACAGGCGACGTTTAAAGGTTTTAGTTTTCTTCATGGAGAAGGAGAGTCTGTATTCATTGCACTTACATGTAAAAGACTACAGCATGCGTCATGCAGTCACATGATTTGCAGGCTACAGCATGTTTCAAGATTGAATTATGTTAAGCAGAAGTACAGAAGGTCTATTTTTCTGTGCCAAGATGAGTGAGGTCTCTGTTTTATTCCAAACCTTCAAGTGTCAAAGTTAACTCTGCAATTAAATGACAGCATATTTGACACAAAGACCTTTTCTGGAAGCATTTAGAACTTCTTTTATCAACTAAACTTCACCTCTGTAACAATTTAGACAAAGCACTTAAATGCACCATGAGTCTAAACTGACTGATTTTGAAAGTGATTGTATTCAATATAAGAATTTAGGGGAAAATCAGTTGTCAGATCGTTTGTTTGGATGATTCCTGCCTTTAAAAGGCAAGAGAACTTTTAAATGTCCGTGTTGAGCATTCCACACAGAGACGAGAAAGATGTTACCAAGTTGTAAAATTCTCTCCCCACAAAGATTTCTGTGCCCAGGCAACAACAGGCCACAAGTCCCCTGAACTAGTATCATCATCTCTCAAGCTCTTCAACTATTGTTGCTTGAATACTGTTGGACTACGTACGATTCGGTGACAGCATGTGACAGAATGAGATTACAATAGTTGTGTTTATATAAAGTCTGAATGCTCCCGTGTGTCCTTCCTGCTCTGACAGGACACTGATCTATTTAGGAAAAAAAACTGCTAAAATTAGAAATACTATTTCTACACAGGTATGAAAAAAAAAAAAAAAAAAACATTTAAGAGTGTTTCAGCATGATTTCATTTTTAATCTCACCCCATTCTCCTCCAAAGCAGCCAGTGGCTTGTTGATGCTGTTGACAAATTTGTTGACATGTTCAAAGTGTTTAGTCATCTCAGTGGCAAGCACCATATCAATGATGGCCTGTCGTAGTGTTCGATACTCATTCCTACACAGAGAGAGAGAGAGAGAGAGAGAGAGAGAGAGAGAGAGAGAGAGGGAAACCAGATGGGAGAAGGAGGTGAAGTGCAGGAGAGATGAGAAAGAGAGAGAACAGAGAGAGTGAGATGCCAGTGTGGTAAATAGCACAGAAACCCGTGTGAACAGTTTTCCTCTTCTGACTGCAATGACAGTGGCGATGAATGGATGCTTTGTTCACCTTCCCCCTCTGAGGGGACCAGCACATGTGAGCTATTCTGCTTTGGGACTCAAATCACATTACTACCCCGCCACTGTCAACACACACACACAGTATTGTTTTCAGTGGCACATATACGGACTTAGCTTATCCCCTGTGCTACTTCAGGTGATGCTACTCCTGTATCACAAACTAATTTCAATAAGGATTTAAATACATTAAATATGATTTTTATTTACATGTTGATACATACAAACATTCTGTCTATCACTAATTATATGTGACACAAAACATTTGTATACTGATCTAATTAAACAGAGTTGGCAAAAAATGTTCATACATCTGGGTTCCTGGTGCAATCTACAGCTGCAATGATTAGTCCATTAATCAATTAGTTGAAACTTAAACAGCAACTACTTTGATAACTGAATAATTGTTTTAGCTGGTTGCAGCTTCTCAAATGTAAGATCTGTGACAGTAAATTAAATATATAAAAAAGAACAGGTCATCTTGGGCTTTAGAAAATCACATTAATAACAGGCATTTTTCACTATTTTTATCAATTGATAATAAAAATAATTATTAGTTGCAGCCCTAGTACAATTACACAATCAAATCACACATAATCACCAAAGTCAGCAAATGCACTTGGAATAAATTACAGGATTGGTTTGGTGCCAAATGAAAATATACTAATTATCTTCTCGACATTGTGTCAGTCGAAACTGTTATCTCCGATATTTTGGAAACACTGAGGTAAATATTTGTGTTTTGAGCACATGACGCATTAGTTTAATTATACTAGTTGAGATCTTTGTACAAATGTGAAAGATATTTTATGTTTGTTTCAGATTTGTAGCGACATACTGAAGCTGTATCCACTTAACAATGGCTAAATTTGACTACATTTTAGTGTTTGGTGATTGTGTGATGTTCAGTCGATCTATCAACAGTCGGGGCAGATAACACATGAGGATATCTTTCATTTTTGGGGGGGGTGACCTATTGGTTATGTAAAGAATCTCTTACCTTTCAATGTTCTTGAAGATGTTGCACTTATCGTCTCGTGTGGTGATCTGGAAGGCCAGTGCTGCGTGGTGACTCTCTAGCACAGCTGTGTCATTGTAGAGGATGGCCAGCTCGCTTCCTGCGTTGCACAGGAAGCTGTTGGTGCGGCCTGGGTGGTCCACATCATGCACAGTAGCAGCGATCAGGGCGGCCACCTCGTCAATGGGATCCAAACTTTGCTGTTGGTGCAAATGACAGTGGAAATATGAATGTGGATAACTTTCTACTACCCTGTCTAAACTATCCACTATCAACTCAACTGTGATGTGTGTTGAGTTGAAAGACAGATTTATTAACAGGAAAAGAAAATGTAATGTTCACCTTAACTTAGCTGCATTTACAAGCTTTCCCAAAATACAAAACACATTCGACTGGCTGATAGTAAAATGTATGCATTACGAATGTCACCCAATATACTGTATGTTAGCATTATACAGTTGAAATGAAGCAAAAACAAAAACTTTCATTTTGCTGAATGTGTAGATTATTGAAGATTTTCTTAATCTCATTTTTTGAAGCTATAGTTTCAAAATACTGACTTTAATATTGGCAGAAGTAGTTGATAACAAAAATGAACACACATAGCAAATAGCTGCATTCAACTATTTGTAATTTTTGGAACTGAGGTCATTTGTTGCCCGCTAGGTAGTTTTTCATCATGTGTCACAAGGGTGCAAAAAATTTAAAAGTATAAATAATAAAGAGGCCACAGATCATCAAAAATAATTCCTAATTTTCAAATGAATTTGCAGTTGTCTGCTTTCTGTGGAGTTCCAGGGATTCATTAACCTTGGGTGATGTAACTTCACAGTTCACTGGCTAAGCCAATGAAAGATCCCTCCACTGAGATCAGAAATAGACAGTTTGGTAATCAGCTTAGCCAGTGCATGCCCTCAACCAGTTGCTGAGCCACTGACACACTTGGGCAAAACCACGACTCTCATGGATAATGGAGGCTCAGACGAGACAGCCGACAGTCAAGACTGATCAGAGAGCCGTGCTTAATAGTAGAAATTCCCAACTTCTAGATACTGTAGGTGTTTGGGCCCCGCAACCAAAGCAGTGGTGAACATTTCAAAATAAAAGGATGGTCACAGCTAAAACATGCTAATGCTTTAAGTCAGTCAATATGTTGACTTTAAGGAGACTTTCATATCTACTAATGTACTTTCACATTACATTTGAAAACAGTGCTCTGTGGAGCAAGTGACTTCCAAACTCTATGCAAGGATAAAACAAAAAGGCTTGTAAAGGAGAGAGAATTTGTTCAGGATATGGACCAAAACAGAGAAAAATCACAAAGAATCAGTGGGATAGGTAGCACACAGATCACACTGTAAAAACTGAGCATCCACTGCCACTTTATTCATATGCGATGGGCTTCAAAAGTCCCATTCCCTTGAACTTGAAAGTGGTCTCTTTGAACCCCACTGTATTTCATTATGTATACACACATAACAGAAAAGTGAAAAGCCAATCTGATAGAAGCTAATAATGCGGCAACAATAAATGAAAAATGGCCAGAAACCCAAGGTGACAGGCAGTAAATGGTGTGGCCCATATTTCAAAATCTGGACTCAGTAAATGTTTGCCATTTTTTGTTTGAAAAAAAAAAGAAAAAAAAAAAAAAAAGAAAAATCAATTGCCAATTAAATTTCTGTCCAACAAACCACACCCTTTAGTCTAAGGTATGTTATGCCTAAGCAAGTTTGCCATCCATTTTTAAAACAGCATGCTTCATTATTAACTATTGTTAGTTTACCTTGACCCTCTCCTTGCAGAGAAAATATGCTGTTGCGTGCAGGACATCAGCTGCATGACTGGAGTTGTGGTAGGAGTTACTGGAGTGGTAGTTAGCTTCAATCACTTGTAGCCAGGAGCGCAAAGTTGCCTCAGGGCAGTTTAGGAACTCGCAGACCCCAAAGCGGGAGAAGATCTTCAGGCCCAAGTAGGTCAAAGGCCTGCGGGAGGATTCAGCATAAACGCTCATACCAAGCTCTGCTTCCACACAAAAAAAAAATTAGACACAGTCCCTCTGGTAACCCTTAACCGTGTTGTTGCCTCACCGTTTTATGGTTGCAGCTTCCAAGTTGAAGATGTCAAAGTCCCAAGAGTTCTCATTCTCCATGGTTTGGGCGATACGAGGGGGGATGTCGTTTAACGACAGAGGAGTTGTCAGGTGACTGGGGATGTGGTGGGGCTCTGTGAGCAAAGGAGGAGACAAGAGAGGAGGCATTCAGATAAAGAGGGAGAGGTGAGAAAACTGTTGTTCACAACCTATGGATGAACTACAAGAAGTAAAAACAATGATTTTAGTAGTAAGAATAAACATAACTGTAAAACATAGCATAGCACCTCATATCTTCCTGTGCTTCATTGTAAACTTACGTTTTGTGGAAAATATGTATTCATTTCCTGACAATCTGCGTAAACCATCCTGTGAACATGAAGAAAAGAAAGAGAGAATCAGAGACTGAGGCAGCAAGTTACAATGCAGTTCATCACTTCATGATTCATTCTTTTTGAACAGCCAATTAAGGAGTTGAGCTCAGTGTTAGGAGCACCAGAATCACTTCAGTCAAAAAGAAAACTTTAAGGCCCTTAAATCTACCAACAAACTCAGATTTCCATCAGAAAAGTAAATAAGAGAGCATCATCACTTTTTGAACACCCCGTCACTTTAGTTTGATTTAAACATTTCTGGTGCCTAAAATTATTATAAATGAATATGACATATTATTGTTTATCATACGTCAGTGAAGAAAAAAAGTAAGAAGAGTTGGATTTTGGAAGGGTCTAAATGCCTCAGTGCATTTTGACAAAATTGCAGAAGGAAATGCAATTTGACAGACGAGAGATTGTAACAAATGACAACAGAATAAATAACAAGAAACAAAGACATGGATTTTACAGATTTTCCATATTAACACTTTTATGAGTGTTTTTTTCTTCTGTGCTATGACACAATATTCTGGAGGCTTTGTCGTGTTGACACCTCGTTTCGCAAACAGAGGGAGTAGACGGGGGATGCAGCCAAACTGAGCTTATTAATGAAACCAATATACAGTTTAAAAATGATTACCATATTTATGAACTATAATCGCTGTGTCAGAAATGACACTGGCATAATTTATGTACATATGTAAGATAATCTATTATGACATTTGTCTTCCTCTGGGCATTGTTGCATGCTGGGAAAGCAAATGGGGCTTATGAATAGGGTAACACTTCATCACCTTAATTACCAAAAACAGCTTTTCATTGGTTCAAATAAAGATCCAGCTCTTCTGGGACTGTGAACTGTATCAGCTGTGTATGACAGACTGCACATTAAGAACTGGGAAAGTAAAGATGGAGCTAATTGTTTTCAGCCACACTGGCACTGTGGCTGACAATGCCAGTAGGTTGATCAATCGGCTTTCCAGACTTATATTTCAACACCTATCGGACGGATTGCCATGAATTATTTTTTAATAGACATTCATGGTCCCCAGAGGATGAATCTTAATGATTTTTCTGAGGCTGACATTTGTAGTTTTGAGTGAAATGTCTTAACATACCATTAAATCATGCACAGACATCCATGTTCCTCACAGGATGAACTGTAATAACCTTGCTGACCTTAACATTTCTTCTATTATTATCATCAGGTCAAAAATTCAATTTGTCTAAATACATGCGAAACTAATGTCATTCCCCATCAGCCTCAGCTGTACTGTGTGTTTTAATGCTAATTAGCGAATGTTAGCGTGCTAAACTACCCCGGTGAACATGTTAAACTATGTACCTGCTAACCATCAGCATGTTAGCATTTGTCATTGTGAGCAAAAAGCACAGCCTCAGAGAGATGGTGCCATATTCATGTTTTATATTAGCAATGAAGATTGCAGCAGTTCTGTATTCATTACAGTTTATCAGAAACAGAAATCTTGTTTATATGTGTCTCTCAGAGACCAACTGTGACAAGAAGCTACAATAAAACCATCCTGACCTAAAAAATGTGTTGTTATGTGCTATAAAACTGTGTCCTCAGGCCACTGTATGTTATGAAAATGTTAAAAGAGTAAAAAAACATGGAAATAAAACATTGTAAGCACTAAGGCCTCCACTTTTTTTCTCCATTTTTGCCACTTGTCAGCTAAGCAAATCACAGGCCTATATCACCCAGTCATATATATTTTGGGCATTTGTGAATGCATGGGTGTGTGTCGCAGAGTGAAATGTTTACTTCACAAGTGAAAAAGGAAGAGGAGAGACTGGCTCATCTTTGACCCGAGCATTGTCTCATGGTGGCGCTGCCTCTGTACACACTGGCTATTTTAAGACTTTCTCCCCAGAAAGATGACAGTTCATCTCTTAACGTTAACTGGGTCTTCTGAGTTCAGGCCCGGCACACCTCACCATAACAAACAGGAATTGCAAGGCTAAGAAAACACAAATGCAACCGGGCACCTCGTGAACCAATATGATTGTACATATATAATCATTTAAACCCGAATAAACACCTCATGGTTTTCTGGTTTCATCAGCTGTTAACACTTGCGCACAACAAATCTTTCTGGGGAAGAAATATGTGTGACACCTCTCTGCTGTGTGTGCAGAGTGTACATGTATAAGTAAAGCCATGCTTATTCATCTGATCCAAAGAACAGGATGTTTCCAGGCCTGCGGAGTCGAGAGGAAGAGGTTCATGTGAGTGTGACTGTGTGCATGTGTGCAGAGTGTGTGCAGAGAGAGAGAGAGAGAGAGAGGGAGAGAGAGAGAGGGAGAGGGGGGAGAAAGAGAGGGTGGGGTGGGCTTTCCTCTCCAGCCTACAGGAGCACAAAGGACAATCTAACACTTCCTTTGGGGTTGTTGCCAAGACTGCCAACTTGGCACTCTTTCTACTTCTGTACTTCACCATTGCTGTCTGCTAATCTCTCTCTCTGTCTCACACACGGACACTACTGCATCTCTGTTTCTTTCATTCAACACAGTGTCATGAGCTTTCATAGTGAATGGATATTCATGCGGACGTTATCACAGTGGAACACTACAGTGTGCATTTAATCATATGGGAGTTGATTCATTTGTAGCTGTTTGGGT
This sequence comes from Seriola dumerili, assembly GCF_002260705.1. Lineage (NCBI taxonomy): Eukaryota > Metazoa > Chordata > Actinopteri > Carangiformes > Carangidae > Seriola > Seriola dumerili. The sequence goes on from NW_019174266.1 coordinate 6,293,918, forward strand.
GTTTCAGACTTATCGAAGGACCCCTGCGCTCTAAAGGACCTGCTGCTTACCGTCATCAGCCCCCCCACGAGGTCATTTGTGTGGGGGTCTTCATCCTTGGTTCCCAATTGCGGGGAGTAGAGCTCAGTGGTCCTCAGGATCTCCAGTACGCGATCCAAGGCTTCTGCTACGGGCATGGGGCTGCTTTCCTGTGCTGCATTGATGATGTTGATTACCTGGATGATGAAATAATAAAGGTAATAATAATAATAATAATAATAATAATAATAATTATTATAATAATAATTATAATATTAATTTGCATTTTTGCAAAACCAACAATAATAAAAGCAAACTGGACACATATACTGAAGGTAAGGCTTTTAGTGGACCATGATAAAGTGGGTAAAGTGAGTTTTAATCACATAACAGAAGAAATAAAAGGTAAAATCAGCTAAAATCTGAATGTGTTCTACAATAAAAGTGTGTTTCAAATACTGATTCAGCTCCACTGTGTTTACTGACTGTGCAAAAAGGCTAAAACATTTGCAATGTGGTCACACTTCTTCATTTTGCTAATTCACTTTCTTTTCAAGGGTTAGATTCGAAGATCAATACCACTCATATCATAACAATTTATTTAAATGAATGAGGCATTAGATGTAAAATGGACTCTTTGACTCTAAAATGAATAAAAGTGTTAAAACATGACCGGGTAAGTCCAGCAGGACGATGCTCAGAAAACATTAAGAAAGATTTACATTTTTGCTCCAGCATGTGAACCTGGAGGTTCTGGAAGTTCCAACAATGGACACCTATGGCGAGGTCAGCAAGCATGTGCAAGAGCACAAGTTCTAGCTAACTCACTTCCACATAAGCACAAACAGTACCAGCAGTTCTATCAGTGCTTTATTCTGGAGAGGATGACGCCTACAGGGACTGACTACACAGTCAAATGATACAGCAGAGGAACTGCAGTGTGTCATATGACCCATCCCTGGGGACTTTCTCTGTTTCCAACCATCCACGCTGCCGACTACATAAACCACTGAAACAGCAGGTCATCCTGGTCCAACATGCTTGCCTGTCTTGTGCATGAAATGTGCCATTTTATCAGCCTATCTCCTCTTGACATGGTATGCGTGGCCTCAGACTCAGTAGCTAGTAGCTGTACAAGAAGAGCTCATGGCAGTTGTGGCAGTTTTACAACCCAAGAGTTCAGTCATGAGATACAGAACATCCGTACAGAGTGCTAATCATATGATGGAGGGATGATGGGGAAGGAGATGAACCCACCTTGGTGATAGGAGCTTCTATAGTCATGGAGTGGATGCGGGCCATTGAGGAGTGCCTTCGCTGTGAGCTCCCTGGAAACAAGACATTGTCATTTTATCGGCTTGAACTTTGATTCACCCACAGTTCGAAAGGCGCAGATTCAACAACAAATTACGCTGCAGTTTTCCAAACCACTTTCTAATGAGTTTGTTTGTGTGCGTGTGTCCAATCAACACTTAATGCAAACAGACAACTGGGATGGTTTCATAAGCTGACAAGAAAAACGCTCAGATTTTCCATCATCTATCTCCCTTCACTCTCACCATCGCTCCCCCGAGAAGTTGTGGATCTGACATCCAGAGAGCCTTTCCTCCGGTCTTTGTGCTTACTGGATTGGATGTCTGGGGAGAAGAAAACACCTTACATTAACACACACGCACAAACACAGTTCAAGTTTAGTGACAAGGCCGACTTTGGCTCCAGCCTCAATATCCCAAGCGGGAGGATTGTAATCCTGTAATTAATTGTAATAATTGGTCAAAGTTGAGAAGAAAAGTGCACCTTTTGTGCAAGAGAATACTCTAAGTGCCTTACCCAACAAAGTGAAATATAATAATTTCATGTGATATTAAACATCCTCCACACCCAATAAGCAAGTGGAAGTGCTCCAGTACTTGGAGGAAAATTGAGATCGGTAAGTCAACCTCACAAGTCAAACCCATAGATGGAAAATACTAGATATTAGAATCTATTTCATTTCTATTATCAGATCTGTCCTAGACATTTAAAGGATAAGGCTGGTGTTATTCTATATCTGTCTTATTTCAACAAATCCCACAGAAAGTGCTCAGCCTCAAGACCATTACTTGAATATGAAGACCATTAAGTTTTTCATGGAATTTCTAGACAATATAAGAAAAATGAAAAATGTATAAAATATGCCTTTAAAGTCAACTTAAAGGTAATTTTCTTGACTTAATCAACTTGTCCTCCATAAATTCGCACCTTTGTTTCAAGTTTCTGTTTTAATTTAGTATTTTTTACTGTAATAAGGGATTAATATAAAGTGATAGAAAGCTACATAAGTAGGCAGGAAACTTTCTTTGTGTCTTTGTCTATGTAAGCAGACAGCACTGCTGTATATTTCACTTCACAACACGACAAAAATATGCACATTTTAAATCAAGGAATAAAACAAATATAAAAAACACCAGTCACTTTGAAAGGCCAGAGAGAAGTAAAAGAAAGCTTTTAATACATTTGCTGACTAGCTGCATTTGGTAGGGTTACACTCTAAATCTAGAAGCATAATCAACCTTTTGAGCCCATAATCAGAAGACCTAGGGGATGTAGGGGTGTTGTATAAGAGTTTCAGTGAAATATACTGTGCTGTAAGACCATACAAAGCTTCATAAACAAACAGCAACATTTCAAAGTCGCTTCTTTTCAGTGGGCTGGTGAAAGGACGCCAACACAGGAGAGATATGAGCCCTGTTTTGTTCACCTGTCAGGAGCGTAGCTGCTGCATTTTGAAATCAGTTGCAGCTGTGAATTGGCTTCACGGTTGATACCACAATACAGCAAGGAACAATTGTCCAGTTTCACAGAAAATAAAAGCGTGGATAACTTTTTCAAGGTCAACAAAAGACAGAATTCATTTCTTTGGAAATATTTCTCAGCTAGATAAAGCAGGACTGGCCCCTCTGCTGGTCTACTGTTTAAAATTTGGGTCATGATTAAAGAAAACAATGATTTTCTGGCATGGTGCAATACATTTGCTGACACATTTCCAAAGTCTCTGAGTTTACAAAGCTCAGGTTCCCAAATGTGACTATCTCCAATTTATTGTTATTAACGTCCAACAAATATTTGGTGTCTGCAAACAATCAGTTAAAATTAGCACTGTGTATTGTCTGTGCAACACTGGAACTCAATGTTGTGCTTCCTAATGACAAACACAGCGCTGGCCCTCAGGTCCTCGACTCTTACGGCAGATCAAAACTGATAGAGTTGTGGAAGGAACTTCCATCACTAATGCTAATAACTGCCCAGCAGAGAGAGAACCTGAAGTACTGAAACCTGCAAGACTCCACAGTTGTTTGAGTGGTTTAGCATAATAAATCACCTGTAATGTTATTCAGTTACAGAGTAGAGTTAAGGCTGGCACCTACAGCACAGAGCTTCAGGATGGATCTTACCTGTCTGAGACTCTGCCTGCACACGTTCACTGGATTTATCACTCTGCGTGGACAGAGGGGAAAGGCAAATTGATATATGCAGGCTCCTCTCATCCATTATTAAATCAGCAAAACTTGAAACACGTCTCACCTTATTATTATCATTTAAAGGCCTGTTGATAGACACATAGTGTCTGATTTTTCTGTGGACGACAGAAGCTTATTATTCAACCATTCATCAATCAATCATCACACAATCATTATTCAGTCATATATAACTATTCGGATAGTGGAAACATAATTTACATTTAGCAACACCGTCACTCACCCTCCCTGTCCAATTACAGGTGTGATCTTCACATTTTGCTGAATGCTGTCTCCATTCTTCTTTTTGGCATAATAAATCCCCTGCCACTCCTGGAACACAAAAAGCCCAAACTGAGAGAGAAGAAATGAAACATACAAACACATAATGCACAGACTCAGGAACATATTTGACCAAATATGAGATTTAGAAAATGTTCTAAAAGTGGATGTGGACTGGGTGTAGCATGGCAGCGTTTGTGGTACAGGTTAGGTGGTAAGGTGTGGCGGGTCAGAATATTTCAGAGAGCAGCGAGTTGCTTTAATGGGTAGGGGGAGCGCTCCTGGAGTCCCGTGCGTTTGTTTCATGTGCCCCCCCTCCTACAGACTACTGTGGCAGCTTAAAAAGGACCTTCCCGCTGTTAGCCTGTCTGGGACTGACCTTCGCTCTCTGTGTAGTAAGATTACAGCACAGCCACCAACCGCTGTTCTTATTCACATGAAACAGAGCTGCTGGACGGCTGGTGGACTTACAGCACACATGGATGCACGTGCACGCATGCATGCACACACACAAAGGCAGGTGCTACGGTGCTTACGAGGGTGATCTGATAGTGAAGCAATAGTCTATGTTATTCCTATGTCAAAACTATCTGTGTAAGAGAATTAACAATTCAACAAATTCCTGATTATGTAATTCCCTGAATGTATGTTTAGCCTGAAGTGTATAGTGTATAATGAATGCATATTACCTTTCCTTTCCGTATGCAGGAGTTTATTGTTTCAAGGAGATCAGGCTTATTCTTCTCACTTTTAGGCACTTCTATTATTTCCTTCCCTATTAGCTCGCCTTGTTGGTAGCCCATAATGGACTCATAGGCAGGGTTCACGTACTGTGAAGGAGAGGTAACAGTGAGTCTTCAGGTTTGATCTGAAATGATGATCTGCTGTTTATAAAAAGCAACACTGAGAGTTCAGACACAGTCATAAGACGATGACCTCCAGCAACATATGAATCTTGCTAACCAAAATAACACGTCTTCAGAGAAGTGCACCCATTCTTCGCGCGTTTCATGGAAGCTCCAAAAAAATACATACATATATATATATATATATATATTTTTTTTTTATGTGAAAACATAACGTGATAACGCAGGCTACAGTGCTTTGATGTTAACAAAACGAGCCATTCAGAGGGGGACAAAGACTGCAACTATCACTTCTGAGATCTGGGGTCACAAGACATGAACAGCCACTAAAACAGGAGAGAAGGAGAGAGAGAGAGAGAGAGAGAGAGAGAGAGAGAGAGAGAGAGATCAACTGTACATCACAATAAAGCAACTACAGGCATCAAACTCACTTGAATAACTTGATCTTCAGAGGTGATCTCTATGGCCTCTTGGCTTTGTTCTATAGCTGTGAAAATAGCATTTCCAGCCCTTGTACAGGAAGAGAAACAACAGAACCAGAACCATTGTTAAAATATGCAACAAACAGTCTCCAGCATCTGTTTATATACACACACACATATATATTCTACATTTGTACTCTCTAAAGAAAGAGTTAAGTATCAAAACCCGCTATAGAAAAGTAAGAAGTGGATATTCTTTCCGATGTCGACAACACTGTACAACAATACAGCACGACTCACCTCAGTTTGAACTGCGCCCGCACCTCTCCATGCTCCAACTGTAGCAGCTCATTGTAGCAGGCCATCATATTGCCATTCTCCACATATCTCTGAGGGTAGGAGGGCAACACCGAGCAACACGGGTCAGTCAAAGTCAACTAAAATCCCAATTTCAAATTAGTGAGGATAAGTCGCAGTTTTTCTAATACCACACACTAAGGATTTACAATCTTGTGTCCTAAGTGTTGACAGTAGGGATATAAAAAAAAAAGAAAAGAAAAAAACATATCAAAAGAATAATACAAATACACACACAGCAGGGGAACACACACACACCAGACACATATTTACACACAGTGTTGCTCACCCTATTAAAGCCGGCATTGATCAGGGGCATCACAGAGGCTTCCTCTCTGTCTGGCCTTGACAACAGAAAACATGTTAGCACCCAAACATCGACATGACAAATGCTTGTTCAGAGAACATCAGAGGGTTGCACCATATGACTGGCTGCAGGCCTACAGTCCTCCGCTGAGTCATGCGTTTTAATTCTGACAATATGGACCCAAACATTTGCTACATTAAAAATACAGTGAGGAAAATGACAAGAAAGGGCAGAGAGGGAGAGAGAGTTGGGGGGGGGCGGCGAGACGGGTTCAGCGAATTGTACATACCTTTTCACAACGGCGACTATCACAGTGTTTTCTGAAGAGTTGACTGCTCTAATTGACCTGAATGTAAACAGAGGGAGCCTTTTAGCCAGAGAGCAGGCCGGTGGAAAAGCCCATGGCATCAAATCAATGTATTTTTCATTTTTTCACGCTCCGATTCTCCCAGGCAGGCAGAGCCCAGTGGTGGAGCTCTGTGAGCAGGCCTAGACCTCTGAAAGAATGCTGTGTACAGGGCCACTCATCCGCCTGTGGTTTTCCCCAGCCAGTGGTCATAAAGGCCCTTTAGTTCCCCATCTGAGCTTGTGCGTGTACACTGAACATATGGATTGGCCAAAATGAATAGGGTTAACATACACGCTGGGCAGGGCAAATGAATGTTTGTAAATGTGTTTTTGGTTTGGGCAGAGGCTAAAGATAGAGTGGTATGGGCAGGCACCGCTCATTTCTCACTGACATGACTCCACTAGATAGTATGCGATGGAAGCAAGTGAGCCCAAAGTGAGGTGGCCATTTACCCCCGCAGAGAGTCGTAATCACACGTGTTAGCCAATGTAATGTAACACATGGAAAGGGTATGCTATAATTGGTCCTATCATGATCATCTGGTCTGGATTATGTCACTGGCCTTAAATAACAGTCAGTACCAGAATTCAAGTTCAATTCAACTGTGTCCACTACATCAGTGATTCCTAACCAGAGGCACGTGTAGTTGCAGCAGCCACGAGGTATGTGAAAAGACTGATTTGACTAATTTGAAAAAATTTAAATTACAATTTAATTAAATAAATATATCTACATTTCGACTCAGTTATACAAAGAAATAGCTATAATCAATGTATAAATGGTGAAAAAGCTCAAAGTAGTGAATAAATGCTTGAAACAGCAAAAAGTTTGCAAAAAGGAAAATGATAAACTAGTCGGTTAAAAGTAACCTCAATGGATAAATAATTCAAATAATTAGCTCAAATTATTTGTGGATCAATAGTTGATAGCTAAAAGTCATGGACACATGGTAAAAAACTAAAAATAGAAGATAAATGGTAAAAAAGTAATTCTATAGTTCCATGGTTAAAACGGTGGTTGGTTAGCTAAAAGTAATGAATGTACAGCGTGAGTTGAAGTAGCTTAACATGATGGATCAACAGATAAAACAGTTAAAAGTAATTGATTAATGGTGAGGTCATTAGCAACAAGTAATGAATAAATGGGTGCAAAATTCAGCTTTGGCTACTGCAGGTGATTTTTAACAGAAATGCAAACTTGGCCATACTGACGTACCAGCTAAACACTGACAGTTCAACTGTATGAAAGAAATATTTTAACAATATCAAATTCTATGTCATTAATAGTCTTAGATGACAATCATCTTAAAATGGGTTCATATACACATGTGGATGGGTACTTGAGTTTACAGGACTGTGTGGATACAGCAGACACAAGACGCTGTGAACCACTATTCTTCATCACTCCAGAGGTACAACTTGAAGTAGAAGGACACTGATGATGACAGAAGTCGCTTACCGGCATAGTGCTTCAGCGTCAAAGTGTCTGGAATGTCTGTGGTCAATGATGACGAGGTCGTGATGCTTCTCCAAGAAGCATTCAAGAGCCGACTCCGGTGTCCGCGCCATGCTGCACCTGAAGTTAGCCTTCTCACATGCCCAGCAGAAGCCATTACTCTGACTGTCCTCTTTGGCAAAAACTAAAAGTACCTGCAAAAAGAGAGATGACTAAGCATATTTATGCAACTGCCTTTTTTAACTGACCTCTTGCAATGTCATACTACTATTACTTCTACCCAAAATATATTACTCATCTAAAATTTTTGTTAATATGGTCTTTACAAAGAGCCACGAAACATGGGGAGAGTAAAAAATTAAAACAAGTCATGTCTAAAAAAAGACTGGATTAAAAACGAACATCAGAAAAATCTTACATGTGAACAGGTGTTTACAAGCAGGTATTAAGACGTGCTTTTTAGACCAAATGGTCCACAGACGAAATGTCTTAGTGGCATCGCAGGTATTTGTGAGTCTGAGGGTCTAACCGCCAAAAACCTGATATACACAGCTGCAGCTAATGTTAATTGTTATTGTTATTTCTTGTGTTGTTTATTTTTACAATTCATCAATTGATCAAATGTGAAAAAAATCCCCATCACCCATCATTTCCCAGAACCCAAAGTGACGTCCAATTTACTACGAGATATACACAGGATCAAATGGTTTGAGCACTAATTACATGATTGGTGGGACACAAGTGTATATAATTTGTCCTACATGGGCAAAACCACCAAAGCCACTTGTGCCGTCCTTCACTGGTTGTACAGTTGTATTGTAAAAATCTAGTGTACATCTGACTTCTACCTGACAGAAATGATGAATTTATTTAAACAGGAACTCATTGCTTGATTTGCTGGAAATATTTTTTTCTGTACATCACCCTGTGCTGTAGAAAAAGTGCAGTAAAAGACAAAAGAGCGCTACAGTAAAACATGATTTCAATGCATCGGTGTATCAACAGCTCTGAGTTATCAAGTCATCAGCGGTGCATTCGTGCTCATTTGTGCCCGTCGTCCTCATCAACCTGCAGCGTGGGCTTGACTGTGACCTCAGGTCTCCAGTGGAAAGGCCCTGATTGATCAAGCTCAGCTCGTACTCGGGTGCGTCAGAGATTTTATTGTCCGCTGCCGTGATCTATGACACAATTAGTCGAGGTGGCCTTGACTGGCTGCGGCCCCTCCCACCGGTCTGCCAAGGCTGTGGTAGAAAGTGCTGCTGCTACCGTCAAACCAGCCATTGAGAGCATGCTCTCCCTCTGCCAGCATACTTTCATATAACCCCTTATTTGCGTAAATACTGGACCAGAGATTTAGGCCCACCTCCAAGAGCAGTGCTGCACTAAGAGTAGATTCATGAGTCACTCTCTCAAACAGACGTCATCTCCAAATGTTGGCAGGAAGCAGAATGAACGTAAAGAAGAGAAAGTTTGTTCTGCAGTTTTAAGTTTGCATCACACCTGTAAAGTTGAGTTAGGGCACAAAGACATGAGTTTTTTTGAGAAAACTAGAGCCACTGTCCTCCACACAATGTAGGAATAGAGGACTGGCTGTTTTGACAGTTGTCCTTTTTGATTCATTCTGATGATTGGTGGGGCTTTATTTAAGTACCCAAATGCAGCTTCAGGCCCGAGGCAGAGAGCCTGCACGCCTGAGAGGGGTGTTGCTAATGCAAAACATATCCACATATGAACATTTTCCCTACAAGTGGCAATAAGTGTCCGGGTCATAAATACATCACCGCTGAGTTCTGCAGCTATATTCGGTACGCACAGGGAATTAGATCAGAATTCCCCATTGGGATGTTGGTAGAAAAGTCAACATTCCTGCAGAGGTGGAGGAACGGGGGTAATATGGGCTGAGATAAGGGGTTTTCAGATGCCTCTGCTCAGGCTAGGACAGATACCCCCTCACTCAGTAATAACACACCCAGCTGCAATGCACAAAAAAAATAATCTCAAAGTATATTCAAGCAACAATGTTTTGTAAGGGCAGATGCCATGTTAAAGCTCCAAACAAACAGATGGAAAAGGCAGAGAAAGTAGCAGAGATACAAAGACTACAAGATGGAAAAAAAAAAAAAAAATAGTTTGAAGGGGGTAGTGAGCATTTTGGCAGGGTGTGATTGCTCTGTCTAGAAAACATCATTGTTGAAAACAGAGAAGGCCAGGCCAGATCCTGTGAGCCACGAGAAAAGAGGAGGAGTAGGGAGGAGGAGGGCATGACAGGATCAGCTGTGAGTGACAAAAACAGGAAGGGGATATCTCTCTACCTCGTTTTCCTACTGTGGTCACACTGGAGTGCATCAGACAATAAAGCCGAGTCTCTACACTTATACATGGCATTAAATTACAGGACGTCTAATGCATTGCTTTTCTTTGAATTCCACTGACTTTTCCATCATTATTGTTTGTAACTTTGACTTTAATGAAACTTTGTATTTTACTTGAAGGAGCTATGTGCACCAGGGTTGCAAGTAACAATCATCAAAAAATGACAGTCTGAGTTTCTTAGAGCTGAAGGTGACTCGTCCGTCTGACCAACAGTTCAAGACCCAAAGTGTTCAGTTAGATATAATATATGACCCCTTGAAACCAAGGTGAAATCAAATGTTGCACATACTCAAAATACTTCATTAAATTCCTAAAAAGCCAAAGACTCCAACAGCAGCAATGCGCGCCACAAGACCAAGCACAGTACCAAACTGTAAAATGAACCATTGAACGTCAGAGAATGTCCTGTTTGCTGTGACGAAACTGGTCCATGGATCGTCTGTGCAGTTCTTCCATAACGTGCATTGTTCATTATGGTATGTTCTCTGTCATAAATGTTTGGCCTTGTTGCCTTGACAACCCAAGGCTGCATCTCACACAATACGCCCATTAACAGTTTTTTTTTTCCTCCTTTTTTTTTTTTTTTTTTTTGAATGTTTGCATGGGGACTTTTTTTTCTTTTTTTTTCTTTAATCTCTTGGCGAGGTGTGGTATCTTTGAGAAATTCAAGATTAGTTCTGACTGCAAACAAAAGGAAGGTGACGTTTTGAAATACTAATCCTAGAAAAATGCTACCAAATATTGACAGTCACACCAAGTTTAGCTCCAGGGCTCAGCTAAAAGCCCCTAAATGATATGTACATAAACATTTGACTGGAGCACTTCTGTTGTTCCGTGGAAAGTCTTAATGCATTCGAGCACATAAGCATCAATCATTCAGATGTTTGGCATTGTTTTACGATACCTGAAGTGGGTCTTTAAATAACTTCATTGGTCCAAATTGCACCTCTGTTAATGTGGTCTGAAAGATAACAAGAAGAATACAAGGATTAGAAAAAAACATTTCATAAACATATTTTCTCACTTGTTTCATATTTGTATTTTAACCCCTTTGTTTCACTGACATTACTTCTTCATTGTATCACTGCTACGTGTGCAATAGTAACAATAATAATCAAGTTTTTTCCCCCTTCTCTACTCAGCATGAAGAAAGGTACTGAAGTGGTCAACTGGCACAGAATGACCAGAAAACAGTTTTATCACCAAATAAGGATATATCTCTCATGATTACTTTGGGTTATTCATGTTCAATTCGTTGAGTCTCTGTACAGTATGTCATCGTACAGTGATGCCACTTATGTGTAGGATCAGTCAGACCCCAGAGAGAGCTCTTAGGGAGAAACCGGAACAGAAATCTGATTAGACCTCTTTGGGATTCAGGAGGGTTAATGAAATGTAAGAAGAACCGTCAATACCAGATCACAGACATGGCACGTATAGAAAAAAAACAGCTGGAGTCTCTGAGACTCCAAAAAGAAGTAATGTGTCGCTCTCTGTAGCTTCGGAAACACATCAACAGTTTAAAATGTTGCTTATAACTATTCTCATAAAATTAATGAAGGTCATCAAGCTGATAAAAGTGCTAAGTATGTACTAAAGGTGTTGGGTCTCGTCCAACAGAGACAAATATGTAAAACTACAGTACTAGGTCCTTTTACTATTCAGAGGCAAACATACTTTTCACTCAACTGCAGTTATTTGATAACTTTAGTTACCAGTTACTTTACCAATTTGGATTAATAATACAAACTGTAACCAACCAAATATATGATGATGTATTGTTATAGGTTATGATAACACATTATTGATACCTAGAGAAACTTAAAAACTACCCAGACATATATAAAGTACCTTTACAGGCTACAACATTGAAGTGATGTACAAATTATTGCATCCTGTAATTACAATCCAATAATATAATATACATTAAAACTGCAACAATTAGTCAATTAATTGATTAGTTGAATGACATTAAAAAAAATCAAATCAGCTTTTCTTTCTCATACATGATTGACAACTTAATATTGTTGGGTTTTGGACGGTTGGACGGACAAATCAAGACAGCTCTGGCAAATTTCTGATGTTTCATAGACAAAATGATTAATCGAGAAAATAAACCGTGGATTAATTGTTAATGAAAATAATCGTTAGTTGCCGCACTAACATATATTATTCTGAAATAGGCCATTCTACATGAGCACTTACTGAAGTAAAATTTTAAATGCATGACTTGTATTTGTAACAGAGTATTTCTACATTATGGTATTGCTACTTTTAATTAAGTAAAGTATCTACATAGGCCTACCTCTTCCACCACTGACTGAATCAGCAAAACCAAACACTTGTGATTGAATTGTCGGATATCTAATTCAACTGAACAGTAGAGTTGTGGGAAAACAAACAAACAAACAAACAAACAAAAAACAACAGATTCCTCACAGACAGACAGGTTTTCAACTCATTACACTTTCCCTACATGAGCTTACTCTTTTCTGTCTGCAAATAATTTAGCTTCCTTCCTGCTAAATGCAACCCAGCTCAGGGGTTAGTAACCATAGCAACCAAGCCCCTTGCGGACCGCCATCCCTCTAGAATTCCTCTTCTCCGTAAACAATCTACACATGTGAGGAGGAATACGGAGAGGAATTTTAGAGCGTGCTGTGCAGCAGTAAATCACTTCTTGCTAAATTGTAAGCCTTTTGAAAGCCCCATGAAACAACAAAGGGGGAAAAAAAGCTGATTAGCCCTCGGTTGTAGCCAAATTGACGTCATCATGACACTAGGCCGTTTGTTGTAGTTGTCCGCAAACAAGGAGTATGGCATCAGGATGGCTACAAGCTGATGCTCTGTGATCATCTGATCTGTCACAGACACGAGGACTTGGTCGCATGATAGGCTCATGTGCACTGGGGAGACAGTAAGCATGTGTTAGCGCGTGTGTGTGTGTGTGTGTGTGTGTGTGTGTGTGTGTGTGTGTGTGTGTGGCTATATAATAGAGGCTTACATATGGAAATGCCACAAACTAATGCTCGCCCAAGAGGGTTTGACTAAACAACCTAGTTTTTCTGTTGTCAGATTTGATTTCAGTGACTCTGACCACGTGTGCCAGAAAAACCAGCTCAGGCCTCAGATTTATGAATTCTGATTAGGGATTCAAACCACCCATTCATTTTCCTGTGGAGGTGAAACAAAACTCTCTTCTATAGGCTACTGCTGGGTGAATGTCACAGATGGTGGCTGCACAAAAATATACCCCACATATATAAAATAAAAAAAAAAAAATCAGGTTTCCACTGTGATGCTGTGTGTCGGTGAACTAGCTGAGGTCAGGGTCTTGACGTATGGAGTTTGGCCACAGAGCCTGCAGCTAGCTGAGGCCTAGCGCGAGCAGCACACAGCGCTCTGTCTCCATCCACGGACACTTCCCTCTCTAACTGACACTGACAGAAGCAATGCAACTGCAGCTGAGGTTGTGCAACAGCCAGCCTGCCACACACACACACACACACACACACACACACACACACACACACACACACACACACACGCAGAGCTGAACTAGCCTGCCAGCCTCTTCGGGGCAACGTACTCCTCTTGTACAGTACACACATGCACACACTGCAATGAATCACTCAGCCAAGCATTTGCATCCCGCAAACATCATGCTGGCACTCAACCAGAGGCAAACAAAGCAGGGGAAGTGAGTGAGCATGTAGGCCAGGCAGGCGGGCAGTATGGACATGGTGTGTATGCCTACGTAATCCTCATCCCGCCCTCTTGCTCTATGCTGCTGTGTTGTACCAGTCACACTGGGATCTCTCTCTCTCTCTCTCTCTCTCTCTCTGTGCACAGGGCCACTTGTTAATCAGACGACAAGTTTGTTGAGCGGCAGGGCATAGTGCAGATGCACTTGTGCTCAGTGCAAACACTTTTCAATAGAGGTCTGAGCTGAATGCAGTGAATTGTGTTCCTCATAGTTTTCTAGTGGAGCTGGGTGATAAACCAATATCAATAATCAGTAATGTCACAGACCTCCCTGTTTTCTCACTCCCTGTGCAATGTGTACATCAACTCGGTTGCCAGTTTTATTAAGGACACCCACAGTCCTACAATAAATCCTACCTTGATGATGGCTTGTGTTCTGGTTGTAAAGGGACCCATTTTAGAGAGATGTTGATTCAACTCGATGGTAATTTAGTTTGCGGCGCTGTTAAATTATGTTGCATCATACACAGAGATGTATGCCTAACCCATTTATGTCAAGAGGGCAGAGTAAATAATAGAAGCACCTGTCCATATAATGCAATACCATTCAACAGCACCGCAAACTGCAGCCTCCAGAATGACATGAAAGTTGAATCAACACCTCTCTGAAAGAGTTTCACACTGTTTTACCAAACTGTACCAAATGAACTTCCAACTGAGTGGATATGCTCATTTGACTGAAGAAAAATAACCGTGAACCAGAATAATTGAGACCAATCAAGTAGATTCTAACTGAGATAACGACTGTCTGTCTTAAAGCAACACTCACATGTCCATAAATACATACAAAAGTGAGACCTGAAAAAATCCGAACCCATCCTTTGAGGCCGCTTATCGAACGGAGCCAGAGTACCAGGGCTCTCTTTCTCCCAAATTTTAAACATGTATGTCAATCTGTGAGAAACGTATTGGAACCAGTTTTAAGTAAGGGACGCCAGGGATGCTGCGGCACTGAACACTGAGTCAGTGACTAAACACATGTAGGTGATAGAGGACTTAATGTGGATTATTAATATCATAGCCAACACCTGATTTGCTTAACATGATCAGTACCTGTGTTGAGACCAATCCAGTGTATACAATACATAAATAAATCCCTACGTCTGATCGCAACAGACCGACTGGCCCGCAGTGAACCTCTGGGAGCCCTCGGGACCTGCTCGCCTGCTTTACCCGGTTGGTAATCGAGCAATGTTTAATAAAATCAATCTCTCGCCGTGAAGTGACAGTTTCCAGGCTGACAGATTCAAAACAATCTTAAGTCATGTGAAATCACACCTTGTTCAGACCGAGCTAACCACATCGGAGCTGCCTGGTGTCCACAGTCATCTCCAGCAGCACTCAGGACAGTCCGCAGTCTCCTTCTACTCTCATTCAATACACCTAATGTATTTATATAGCGGAGTTGCCTCTGACCCTGTATCCTGCTCCCAGTGTATCCGGCCCTATAGATCTCCTCCTCCTCCTCCTCCTCCTCCTCCTCTCCTCCAGCCCACCAGCTTTTCTGTCTCACAATCATAGACACACACTCACACACACTCACTCTCACACACACACACACACACACACACACACTACACCATGCACACTGGGAGAGTGGCTTTCCACTAAAGTGAAAAACAGGAAATTGGATGACATTGTTCGGTGCGCCGACGTCAGCAGTGAGAGATAGAAAGAGTAAACAGCTTCCTCCACCCCAGAGCTGGGACCAGGATGCAGGGAATCTTGGGATGCCTGCCCTGCTTGGGCTTCTGAGGAAAAACGTGCACGGCTTCCCCCTATCACTAACAATCTCCAGATCCCTCACTTTGACGCAGCTCTCCGGCTAACGCGCTCTCTCCCCCTCCCATTCTCCGACTCCACTTCTTCAGTTCCCTAACATCACTTTATCCCTCTTTAAAACTTCTCCACATGTGGTTAAGTAGAATATTATATGCAGAGCTAATAACACTACAGCAGCATTAGACAAGAACAGAATTTCTTCCTTAGAAGAAGTCAAAGTGTTGGTCTCTCAACTAGTGGTGGGGTGTCATGCGCGTGTTTGCGTATGTGCGCGTGTGTTCCCGTCTAAAAGTGTGAATCAAATGGAGATGAATCAATGTTCTTCATTAGGTCTGATTAAGGGCAGCAGTCCCAGCCACAGGTGTGGACGCACACTATGTACCAGACAGACAGACAGACAGACAGACAGACAGACAGACAGACAGACAGACAGACAGACAGACAGACAGACACACAGACACACAGACAGACACACACACTAACTCTCACACACACTGAGCTAAATGACGGGCTAAATGGCACTGAGTGACACATCAGCCTCACCGCACGCTGAGCCACTCAGATAGTAGTGCTAGCTGCACATGCTGCGTGTGTTACCTCAAAGAGAATAATTCACTTTCATGTGCGGCCACTTACATTTGCAGCCCATAGATCTGCGCTGAAGCCATCGATAACAATGGAGTTTCAAACCTGCAGCCACTTCTAACCCTGACTCTGAAATCAATGCCCAGCCTGGATCACACTTCACCAAATTCAGTTCAACCAAATCACGTACAACTCGCTCTGAATCGCCACGTTTTTGGATTTCTATTTAAAAAGCGTGTAAGAATCATACACTGTATTCTATCCAAATTTGGTGATTCTGAATTTTTCAGATAAACTGTAGGATAAAATGTTCTTGTATTGGTTAAGAACATTTAACCATTTAAAAAACTGCACAGGAGACACAAAAACAAAGCTAAAAGCAAATAAATATACCGAGCAGACCTAAATCTAGTCAATTCAAAAAAGCTCACTTTGTCTTGTGTTGCAACACCATGCACTTTCATATAATAAGCAGTGGGAAAAAACATCCATTTTAAAATCAAAATAAACATGAGAGCTGATGTTGATGAAACTGCACTTGAGCCTCCGAGAGCTAGTATGGTTCAGACAAACACATATAGGCGACTGTATGTTTTGTGTTTGCTGTATGAAATCTGTATGAAGAGTCCATTATCTTATACAGTATATTATGTCACAAAAACATGCAATGTTTAGAAATATTATACAACTATTATACAACTATTTGAGTAAGTTTCACATCTAATTTTAGTTAACTTCGAACATTTGTTAATATTGACTTTGAATAGACTTATTGTATCTGTGTATGCCAACGTGATTACATATAAATGTCATGTATATTTTCTTAAAAATATGACCTATATGAGGCCTGCAGTCACCCTGCAGCCTGTTCAGGGTGTTGCCTTTCCTTTTGCCCAGTGGGAGAGTTTATAGTCTACCTCTATCAGGAACAAATGTGACCGTCTGTTCACTACTCACCCCTCACTATACAGAGGGTTTCATGTAGAGGGATATATAAAATGTTAGTTGGCAAAATCGAGCTTTTGGACACTTCCTTTCATCCAGCATACATTGCATACTATATTTGTCAGTGCATTGTGATACATTTTCGTTCACTATATAGGGTACAATGATTCTCACTGCAAATTGGCAAACACACTACATAGTGGATGGTAAGCAATTCTGGACGCAGTATGGTGATGAAGAAAATATACAGATGGATATGAAATCTGTGATGTTGGTGAGTTGGTGATACCTGCCTCTGCCATTTTATAAAAACTACAGTTGAGTCTTTAGTCTGAAGTAATCACATGCACTATTATTTCAAAATCTTTGGTTCTGGGCCCAGTGTGAAACAAAGGATGAAAGAGTGACAAAGTGATGATTATATGCTAGAATTCAGACTGAACGTGTTAGTATTTGTTAGTAATCTCTCAGCAGGGATTTCATATTACTATTTATTTTTCCAAATCACCAAAAGCATTTTCTTATGTAGGGTCAGGAATGGAATTTATTTAACTGGCCTGTATGATATTAATTTATAAAACAATTACTTTACCACGTGTAGGAATCACACACACACGCACACACGCACACACACACACACACATCAGTGATTAAGCCCAGACTCCAGAAATCAACACACTAATACAGCCTCTCACGTTTCCTTTCCTTCCATGTCCTCCCTTTATTTTCCTACATGCTGCTTTCCATTGCTCTCAGAACCACTTATTCATCTACATGCAGGAGCTCTCACACAAAAACGCTCTGTCCTTGTCACCTGAAGTTTGATATGTACATGTTTTATCTCTCTCTCTCATTATATTCTTTTATTTCCTGTTGTACAGCACACACGCATCTGTGTCTTTCTGTAAAGCATTTTGGGATTAAACTGTGAGTTTAAAGCTGTTTGGAAATCAGTCTATGGCTTGACCTGACAACAGTCGAAATGCACAGATGACAACATTGCATTAAAAGGCTTATTTAAACCCATTAATACTGCAAAGAGCAATAATAAAAAAAAAAAAAACTCCCGAGTAAAACACACACCTCCCCCACCCAAATAAAAATCAGACATTTGTCTTATGTGTTAATGTAATTGCAATTCATCCGGTTAGAAAAATAAGTATAACCGTGTGTATTCTGGCTCCGTCCACATGTCTTATCCATGGTGACCAAGCCCACAGTCAGCCAGGCAGAAGACTTTAGTTGAGTCACTGGCATGGCTGAGGGAAACTAGGCCACTGTGGATCGGTTTGTCCCAGAACATCCTTGCCTTCTCTGTATTTCTATCTCTGCCTCCTCTCTCTCTCTCTCTCTTTTTCTGTGTCTGGTGGAACGCACCACGGAGGAAAGACCAATCCCCTGTAACAGAAACTACAACGTCCTATAAAGAACACGCTCTAAAACAAATACTCATTTCATATTTTCAATGTAAAACTAGATTCAACTCATTTTAAAAACAGAATTTACAAAGAGCTTTACAAAAAAACACATGACCATATAAATCCCTGCTGATAAAGACTCCAGGCAAATAAACCAAAAAATAAAACCTTCCACAGGGAAAAACACTTAACAAATCCTGGGAAAGATCACACAAGATGGGAGCACTGGGGCCTGGGATGTTTCTACTGGGCAATAAACTCAAGATTAGTGGTTTAAATCAAAAATAGAAAAAAAGAGATTATTTTCAATTATCTTAAAAAAAAAATAAATATTGCATCAAAATTTCCCAGCTATATTATCTCATATTTAACATTAAAATAGAGAAAAGCAGCAAATCCCACCCCACCCCCCACAAGAGAATCTGGAACCACAGAACATCTGGAGTTTATTCTTGATAAATGAAAAGTCTGAGGTGGCACCGAGGTACATGAACCCACTGAGGCTTCATCCACGTCAGCTTCCAAGCACCGGGAGTCCACTGGACAGGCCAGCGTGAGAACATGAATGTGCCATTATTATTTTACCTCTTAGCTATCTAACGTTTACAAGGTCATCTCCACCCAGCCTAGACCGAGAGGGAGACTGACAATCTGCAGATTATTGCCACACCTCAGATGACTCTATATCATGTCACAAGCCTGACACCCGTGAAAATCAAAATGCAGTCATCACACAATCTGTCACGACATCACATCTGATATGCAGCTGCTGAGAGGTGGCAATATGGCCCATAATATGACTGAAAATGTCTTCATTGCGGCTGTGTTGTGATTCCCCATTTGCCTCATCACTGTGGACAAATTGGATGATGCACAGAGGAAAGTGACAGTGGATTTTGTTCTTGGTGTGTAGCGTTACCTCAAGAAGCTAGCTAACCTAATCTTTGGTAAGTAATGTTATCTTACCAGGCTATATGCTGGCTGTACATGCTGCAGCAACTTAATTTACACAGTACAGAGGAAATTCATGATGAAATGAATATAACTTACCGAAATTTAAAGTAGTTCTAAAATAACTAATACAACTGCAGCTTGACTCAAGAACACAGCCATAAACTCTCAAAAACAATGGCCTTTTAAAAATCTGCAAAATACTACACTTATTTACTGTGTGTGTACTGCAGTACTGTGAACTGCCTCTTATACATGCTCTCCAAAACATAGCAATTTCTAATCAGTCATGCATAAGAGTGCACACACATGCGCACATACACATTTATTGTCTTTTGAGCAGTGCTTCCAAGAGAACGCCCTGACCTTTATTCTGTCTGCGGTGACATCTCTCCTACCTCACCAGATAGTGCGGAAACTCAAGCATACGGGAATGCACACACACACACACACAGAGGGAAGACACCGAGTAACTCACAGGAGACTGAACTTGTCCTGGAATTCAGTCCCAAACGCCCTTGAATGACGTCCGTGGTTTAAAAATACAGAGTTTGCAGAAAATGGATATACTTCATCCTTGGTGACCTGTCCCTGTTTCTCACTGGTGTTCCACACCTTGCAAGCATCGCCTCAGATTATCACACAGGGACCATCAGACTCAAAAGAGATAAAAAAAATTTAAAAAAACACTACAGATTTTTTTATTTATGACTAAAATAAAACATGTATTTGGATTATACTGTATGTGCACTTGTGTGACATCAGAGTGCATACTGCATTCCCTCAGCTCATGACGCTGCCAAGGCCTGCCTGCATACTCTGTGTCCATAGCGGCGGGAGTGTGTATGCGATCTGTGCGTCACTGTGCCAATGAGAGTGACTGAGGCCTGGCAGCGGAGAGGTTCCTGCCGACAGGCCAAGTGATGAGGGTTAGCGACTGTGCTCAGAGGCCTCGCACACTGGCCTACAGGGATCTGAGATGAAGAAGGAGCAGGAGCCGGAGAGAGATGCACTCATTAAAACGTGGAGAGAAATACATGAGGCTGTTCGCTTTATACACTAACTGCCAAACCGTGCTGATGAAACTGAAGCTGGGCTTTCCTGAGATTTCTATTCAAATGACAGATGAGGTTTTAATGAGATCACATCTCCATATTCCCTCGACTTTTGTGCATCTCCTGTGGTTATATTTATCTAAATATGTTTCCCAATTCCCTCTCTGTCGTTTCAGATTGGTTATAAGCACACTGACACTGGCATGTGTCCAGACTGTGATCTCAATATGACCCTGAACCCTTTCATTATCTAGTTTTGAGGATCTATTAGCAATATGAGCAAAATTTCAACTCTCAAGTCTGTGAGCCTGGTTATGAAAGGCAGCATCTACGAACTACACAGCCACATGTGTGCAACGTTAAAGGGCTAATCCAGCAATTTTTTATTACCGCACTTTCAGAAAGTTGGGAGATATGTTACGAAAAATAAAAACAATGGTTAAAATCAAAGCAAGACTTTGAGATATTTTAAGCTCAAAGAACACTGGTTCCTACATTTCCCATAATGCAAAGGCATCTTTCATTTGACGTTCCAGGCCTCCTAAATGCATGTTTCTGTTAACCTCACACCTTCCGTTTTGCAACATTAAAAAACGGCCCAAAACAAAACCTGCAAAACTTGAAGCTTCCTCCTGATCTACGGACAAACACATATGATTGTTCTCACTGGCTGTGCAGTAGGCTACACCTCATGAAGAGTACACTGAACTTCATATGTAAAAAATCGATGGAGTTAACCCTCTAAAGGAAAGCTGTAGATGATGTCCTCTGTATCTACAACCAGTGTGTGTAAATTAATTAAAGGCAGAAGACGGATCCATGAGAAGCTGAGCACTTTCTCCAATGTTCACCTTCAAGGTATTTCTGTCCTTATCCAGATTACCCTGAAATCCCCATAAGACCTGGACAATCCTAAGCTATCCAGGGCTGTGGAGCAGCCCCTTACTAAAACCGCCTCCTCTTCCTCTGCCGAGAGCAGCCTTCTCCAGCACCACTGTTACTCTTACCATAGGCATGCATATTGGACTGCTTCACTTTCCCTTTTATTCACACCTACTCCTCCTAAATAACACTTGCATTGTACCTTATATAAGCACACCAAAGGATACTTATAATCATGTCTTTATATTGTTCAGTCACTGTGTTGCCCTGTAGGACTGTAAGTGCTTCAACGTGAACAAACGGAAGTTTGCCATCACAGTGTCAATTGGCAGCTGTTGATCAGGCACATGTAGTTCGCATTCTCCTTCCTCTCTTAGCTCATTCCAGGTAAGGTCAAAGGCCAATAAAGCAAAAGGACAAGCTAAAGGAGCTTGGGAAGTCCAACAAGAACGCTGCCTGGTCCAGTGACACTACGGCGTACTGTAATCTTACCGGGAACCTTTCCATTGCAGTCAGCCCCTCCTCCTGCTTAGTCCAGCCAAATACATGACAACAAGACAAGCAGAGTACAAACAACAAGCTACACAAGAAGACTGTCTGGCCTGAATAAGAGATCATTAGTCTACAGTCACTTTGTTGCCAATGCCATACACAACTGAACAATCTTAATTACCTCACCAACCCTGTGGCCGAAAGAGAGGATTAGAATTAGCAATACGCCCACTGCGGCCACACCACCCCTGCTCTATCTGCAACGCTGCTTGGCTCCACCTCTAAATAACAGCTTAGATGTTTTTGAAAATATCAGAAGCATTTCTCCGGGGCTCCTCAGATGGCTGCGAGAGCATTAGATAATCACCAGACTCCCCCTCCTCTTCACCTGCTAAAACAGGAGCACTGATGTCACTGTTGCGTGAGGGATCAGTGAGTGACACGAGCTGGAGCACCGGGCTGAAGCCTGGCACACAGAATATACTCTATTTAAACACACACAGACATTGCTCACACACACACACACACACACACACACACACACACACACACACACACACACACACACACACACACACACACACACACACACACACACACACAGGGAGTTGATGAGTGCATGGCAATACACACATTCATGGAAGTTTGTAAACACACATAGACATTAAGCCTCGATTCTTTGCAAAATATCCTTCTGCATCATCAAAATAAAGGGGTTATGGGTAAAATGCATGCTTACAGTAGTAAACAAAAAAAAGGAATAATAATTCAAGCTATCACTTAATATGAAAGCAGAGACAAGTTGGAATAATTTAAATTTTTTAAGCAACAGAACACCCACTTGTGAAATCTTATTTTATTTGTATAGGTGATAAATAATATCACCATAATAAAAAGACATAAATGTAAAATCTGGCAAAGGCTTCCAATTTTCTTGTGGGTCTCAAATGGCTGATAATGAAGTAGAGAGTGATGTGATGCAGCACTGATAAGCAAACACTCAATATGGATACAGAAAGCAAAACAACCATAACATAAGACCTCAGACAAAATCAAATATAAAGCATTGTCATTTATGGATTCTTTAGCCAACATAAATTACATGGAAGCTGTTTTAATGCAGAAATTATTGCGCATAAATGCCTCTGCTGAAGGTAGGAAAAGGGGAGCTGATATATTGATCTATGCAGGTTGTGTGCACACATTAGCAAGAATAATGTGAGGAGGAAAATCTGCAGAACAAACACTTAAAAAAATATTATCTGTATTATGTAAAATACAGAATAACACTTCATATAGCTACAAGTTGGGAGGAATGTAATCAGGCAGGTGTAACAGGTATTATAAATAACAACGGTGCACGCAGGAATGTTTCAATTATTGATTCACGACTATTAGAAAGTGATAAGCATGTGTTTCATTGTTTCTCGTGTGCATGCAAATGATTTTTAATGGGCCATGTATTCTCATGGTTTCCATTGAAACATTTCCTGCTGCTCTCCTCTGGCTTCTAACACACTAGATTATAAATCTGCTACTCTGCGTATCTAATCACATTCAGTGTCTGAATGCTCTAATGTGCTTGGTAGCAACAGGATAAATGGGACTGACTGAAATATAATTAATGCCAATCATTTAAACTGATGTTTTGAAACTTTGGAATACATGTTTTCAGACATTTTCAACCCAATGGACTTTGAGTCAGCTTTGAGCCAAAGCCAGAAAATACGGAGCACAAAAACTGTCACGATGAAGTCATATGCTTTCTTTTGACATATTGTGAAGACCAGATCAACTCAAAATGTGTTTTTCATTTTCATTTGCTGAAACTAACCAGACTACATCGGATAGACTCGTCTTGACCTATGGACCTCAGTGGGGAAATGGTATATATATGAAAAGGCCCAGATGTCACAGGCCAATGCATACATATGTACAGTGCATTTAGACCTGAATGTCATGCTTGAGCTAAGCAATGCGGACAGGCTCACTTCCTGTTTCTTCATCTACGCTGCATTTGCATGTCACAGCCAAATGGTTTGGAGTATCACAGTTCTGTTACAAGTTTCCTTATCATATTTTCTTTTGCATACGATGAAGCCTGATCTTTGAAGGGGCAAAAGTCACATTAAAGTGACCAAGAGGGCGAACTGACCAGTCTACATTTGTCATTGTTTAGTGAAAGGTCAAAATGTGAGTTGAGCTTTGGACTGAGCTGTTGCACTGACCCCAAAATGTGTCCTTGCAACCACACACCTCAGACTACAAAAGCAATGCGCACCATCTGTGCCCTGCTCTGTAAAAACTGTAAGGGATATATCAACCGAGGGTACAGTATATCTTCAGAGCAAAAAGGTAGGGAACACTCCAGAGAGTTTTGCGTCACAGCTGTGTCCATTAAAACAAGGAAGTAGACGAGCTTAATGCGGCGTTCAGCAGGTGAATGAGTGTCTTGCGTGTTTACTACAGCCAATAAGCTGCAGGCCTTTTCACTTAAATCCAGTGAGGCTCTCGTCTGCTCAGTGCGTCTTTAGTGAGGGAAGGCAGTAAAATGAAGTCAAAGCCTCTGGAGCATTTCGATTCTAAAATAGCTCTAGATCAACTGCCAAATTTTGCAGTGAAATACCCATCAGGTTTATATTTTAATACTAAATCTACCAATATTTGGCACTTTGTAAACCTGCCCCAGGAAGAGTCTTTCAACATACTGTACTGTACAGCGTGACGGAGCATGGAAATGGCCAAAGTACTCCGGTAACCAGATGCTGTTAACATGGCTGTTAGCATTGTTAACGGCGTATTGTGCGTGGTAACAGCAGTCCACAGTGGACACATAAGGCCCCTCTTCCAGGGGAGATTAAAAAACACGCCTATGGACACTGACACTGTGACACTGTGACACTATGCAGGAGAAATGACTCGCAGATGAACTCCTCCTTTGGAGGAACAATGATGGTGTGTTCTGTACATGGTGTACTTTTCAAAAACAACTCATAAGTGTGGGATTAAGACCTTGTGAGATCTTAGTATAGACTAGAGGGTATGCACATGACATCACCGCACTATCTGAAGGGTACATTCACATGAAAAATACATTTTAAATATGGCTCAAACAGTAAATGGTTGTGTTGGCACCAATGAACAAATAGACAGGTTTTTACAGGCTGCCAATGCCTGAAATGTCAGAGGGATGATTGGAAACACGGCAAAGAAACTTGACTACACATATATATATATATATATATGATTTTGAGCAAAATCATACATCAGATTCTTTTTGGACTTCTGTGACTCCATCTTTAAGGAATAGTTTGAAATTTTGGAAAAAACTTATTTGGTTTCCTGCTAAGAGTTAGATGACAAGATCAATACCACTCTCGTGTCTATGAGGTAAATATGAAACTACAGCCAGCAGCTGCTTAGCTTAGCTAAGTATAAAGACTGGAAACAGTGGGAAACAGAAAAAATAAGGCAAAAAGTAGGCTATACTAATGGTATCCTATTAAGTATGGCTAAGTTTTTATCTATTCACCGAAACTAACAACTCTGCAATCTCAATCAAATTCTGATCCTTTGACACAAAACTGTTCTCTATGAATTATCACCTCCCTGCTTGCTTTGCCTCGCGCTCGTAGTCTCCAGTCCAGTCAGCCCCTAAAAGTCTACGTGCACGGAGCAGGAAGCCTCATTTGAAACGCACATCGGTTGCATGACACCGCAACCCTCGCAGATGCTCACAGCTTAGAAAGCGCAGAAATTGGGAGAGACAGTCGAGGAGGAGCTTAAAAAGCCACCACCAGTGGACCTGGGCCCACTCACATCTACATTCCTGTGAGCTTCTGAAACAGAACAGAGAGCGCTGCTACTACAAAGTAAACACTTGTAGTGCCTTGTTTTGGAAGAATACCATTTCCATAATCTCATGAAACTATCACATGCTGACCTTATGATATTAAATTCTTAACCTGGAGGGGGAGCAGAACAAGCTTTGAATGTGGCCTTATTTGTTAAGACTATTTCAAAAACAATGGGAGGTTCTGTTTCATAAGTACGTGCACCCAACTGACACCTCATAAGTGAGCAAGCTCTCGGTGATGAAGAGACCCACTGTATCTACGCTCAAGGTGACAAAGGGATTTATTATATTATCCTAATTTGATTTCTACACAGGATTAACACTCACGCTGTCAGCAGTGGAAGACTTTGGTGTCATTACATCAAGTATTGGAGCTGCTTAATGCTCAAGAATAAACCGGCTGTAGGGGGGAAAAAAGTATAAATACTGCGTTAACACATTTAACAATAAACTCTTGGACGTCTCCCGCTACACACAGTTATCTTCTGGGGGTGACAAGCTCGAGAGCTGCCAATGCATCAATCAAAGGACTGTGGGTGATCCATGGGCCCCATCTCACTTCCTCTCAACTCCTTCTGCTCATGTCCCAGTGGAGATAAATGACATGGCCAAAACCCCCCCCCACTGCCCCTGCAGACACTCCAGACAGGAAGGGAAACACAGGGTTGCACTGCAGCTGACGTTTTGTTTAAATAAAACATAATGAACAGCTAACTCAAGTCGTTTAGGAAGTTTCTTCTAATGTCAATGAATTCAAAAGTAGAACAAAAAGAGAAATATGTCGATCTTAAATGAATAGTTTTTTTTTTCCCACTCTCCTGACAAAAGGTAGATTAGAGGATCGATACCACTCTCTCCATTAAGCTACAGTTAGCAGCTGGTTAGCTTCATCTTAGCATGAAGACTGGAAACAGGGAGAAGCAGCCTGGCTCTGTCCAATGGTAACAATAACAATCTAGTAGCACCAGTCATGTCTCGTGGCGGCCAAGAAACAGTCCGGCAAATAACTCTTCATAAAACAGCTGATTATCAGTTTTACACTTCAGTTTTTGCACAAATTAAACAAACAAGATGAAAGGTGTTAGTTAGCGAGCTGCAGAGATACTGTCAGGAGAAGTTCATCAGGCTAGCCGTTTCCTCCAGTTTCTAGTCTTTGTGCTAAGCTACGCTAAGTGGCTGCAGGCTCCAGCTATATATTTGCCGTTCAGACGTGAGTGCGGTGTCGATCTTCTCATCGAACTCTCTGCAAGAAAGATGAGCATATGAGCAAAATGTCAAACTATCCCTTTAACATACATACATGTGCTCTTTGGGTGGATGTTTTTGTCCACAGCACCAAAACGTTGCCCCAGCGGGACTCAAACTACTAACTATGGCAGTGTGCCAGGGGTTAGTGCCATGCCTTCAGCTATAAAGGACCATTGTACGTACAGATATGACATCCTTGATAGACATAGATAAGCATAGTCCATCACTTGATCCAATCAGCAGCTGTAAAGACAAAGACAACAGCAGGGACATTGAAGTCAACTGAATGTTGACATTTCTATGGGTGCACAGAGGGAGGCCGCTCCTATTGCGGATGAAATCACATATGTGACAGCGGTCAGTTAAATTGAGATGAATGGCTTAAATTTTGAACATTCAAAGAGTAATATCTAAGAACAAAAGTTTGTATAGGGCAAGGGAAACAGAGAGGGAAGAGCGCAGAAAAAAATTTGACAGCCAAATGAAAGAAAGTGAAAGAGAGAAAGAAAAAGAGCCAATATCAGTCTCCCTCCACTCAGCCAGCAGAAAAAGCACAGTGGATTAATTCATCACCATGCTAAGCCTTTGCCCTCCTCTGGAATAAATTACCCAATGACTCTCAACTTAGACTAAACACACACACATACACACATACACACACACACACACACACTACTGACCAGAGAGCACACACAAAAACGGTGGGAGAGAAAACTGACAAATGAAGAGAGGCTGCCCAGGTCAGTGGCGTATCATATCTTACTACACTTTCTTTAAAAGTAAGTAAGATGTATCACATGAGGGGTTTGGCTCAGAGGGTTTTTAAGTTCTGTGCTGCGAGTTAGCAACAGTTAAGTGTTTCCCAACTGAGGCTTTAGTTTAGAAAAGCAACCCTGTGTGCCTTGTCACTTCTGGGGATGGGAGGGTTTAATGGGGGAAGTCTGAGGTATGGCTGAGTGATTCCACCACTTATGTTAATGCATGCAGAGGCTGGAATCAGGCGGCAAGCAAGATGCTATTACTCTCCAGATACTTATAAGCTTAGCACCTTTTATTGCCCTTTTCCATTTATAGCAAGAGGTAACGGTAAAACTGATTCTACATTTGCTGTCCGGGTGGGTGGGTGGGTGAGGGTGGGGGGACTTGGTTTCCTTGAGTGGGGGCAATCAGACTGGAGAAGTCAAGGCCAGATAAATGGTGTTGTGTTTGGCTGAGGTCTTTCTCTGTCTCTTTAGCCCTATATAGACACACACACACACACACACACACACACACAAACGCACACAAAAATGCCCACTATCACAGGACCTTGTACTTGAGCCTTATCATCGCCAGAGCAGCCCAGATGGTAACGTACCCTTGACAAAGACTCACATCACACTCCCAAACTTCTATTGAATCTTTCTCACACTGTAGACGCCCGCACATGTCTCACTCTCCAAGTGTAAGAAAAAAAAAAAAAAAAAAGTACGCAAAGATACAGCACAGTTTTAACATTTGCTTAATTCAGTTTTGTAATACGCTAAACTTGTGCACTTTGCTGTAGCTACTGCCTGCTGAGTGTGGATGTGGGTGATTATTATTATCCTTTAGGGGATGAGTGTGTGCGCTCTCTCTTCAGAATCACAATGACACAAGCCAGGGCACAAACATGCACACAAAGACTAAAAAACAAAGCACATAATAATTAGACACACAAACTATTGGAGATGATACGGATCTAATATATGATCTACTAGTGCTGCAGCTCAGGATCTGGTCTAAAAATAGTGAGAACAGTCAAACAGTCAAAAACCCAAAGATATTCAATTTATAAATCACATGAGACAGAGAAAGATGACTTTAAAACTACTTGGTTATCAAAATTACAGATGATCAACATCGATTCATCAACTAATCGTTTCAGCTGTACTGTCTAGTGGCACCTTCAGGGACGTGGTTCAGCCCTTCCAACTCAAATAAAACTGTCACATCTTTCAAAGTCTAAGTCTCTTTTTCCCCCAAATGAAATGAAAGGAACTGGAGCTTTTTGCATTGACAGTGTGTTGCAGAAGACCTTATTAAAACTATTTGGTGCAAACGCAATAATTCCAGAGGAATCAGTGGCATGTACCACTGACCCTCAAACGCATCATGGCAAGCTGATGTACACAATTTCTGAAAAAGGCATCTTTAAGTTTGCCATCATGTAAAGGAAATTAAGTTAAATGCGGGAGGGGGGGGGGGGGGGGGGGGGGGGGGGGGGGGGGGGGGGGATACGGAGAACGTTAAAGATGACACCTTACAGAGCAAGGATTAACCATTTCAAGCTGAAGGAGATTTGTATACCATTAGTCTAACTCAATCAGGGGACTAATTCAATCAAAGGCACAGTGGGCGTCTTGACATGGGGGCATCTGTCACACTGACTTCTCACTGCATCCTGCGGTGACATTTGGCCACAAAATTCAGCTTGACAGAGGCCCTCAAATAGCCTGCGGTCTGTCAGACAAACACACACACACACTCGTGAAAACATACACAAACAAAAGACACACACACACACACACACACACACACACACACACACACACACACACACAGTCATGCACCACTAAACTACAAGATCACACTTTTTTTTCTTCTTTATTTTTTTTTTGTTTAAACGTACGCTTTGTGAAGATGCGCAGGCAAACATTAGAGAAAGGGCTCCCTTTGTTTTTGCCACTTCTACATCATTATTCTTCATTTAGAGGCAGAATAACTGTTTCAACTCAATATTGCTAAATTACTACGTTCTCTATACAAACAAGATTGAGGCAACACATGAAAACCTGGATCTTCACTTCACAATATGCAGCAAAAAAAAAAAACAAAAAAACCATCCAGACACACATCTGCCTGTAGAATAACAGTGAATGGTTGTTTGTATGTGCATGTGTAACCTCTTACACAACACATATATGCCAAATAATAATAAAGAATCATCATCATCCTGATTAGAAACACTGATTTAGTCCCTGCATACAAGCAGGCGCAGCACATTTCGTTATCCTCTGTTAGTGTAATTATTTGTGGTCCAATACACAAATGGGACTGTTATTTTTTGTGATGATGTAACACACCGATGGCAAACTTTTTGCTATTATGTCACTCAGTCCTTAATAACTATACTCCTACTTCCCATTCACAAGACTTAACAGTGCAATGTTTCTATAAATGACCGGTCTAGTTCTATGCATTAAACTCACAGATGAGGCCTTGATAAGATCCCACAAGACAGGGCATCCTTCTGAGCGTTTCATGCTGAGATTTTTGGTTCTATAAAAGTGCATTACTACAGCAGTTAAGATTATACATAAAGCGGCTGAAAACTGTGACCAATGTTTGCTCCATCCTGACTCTTACATAAAAACTACAGAGAGAACAATACCTCAGGTTAGCGTGGAGGCCTGTGACCTCACGACCTTCCACTGAGCGTGTATCATGGCCTAGTTCCTCTGGATTAAAAAAACAGCAGCGAGGCTGTCATAGCTGAGTTTGAAGGGTGTTAAAATGAAAGTAATGCCTTTACTCTTTATAAATAATTACATAAACTGCAATATAGGAGCTCTACCTGTTGCATTCAATATTCAGATTTATAGTGACTTTAGTGTCCTTTCTTGTCTCGACTCTCCTGGGACATCTACCGTATATTTCTCCTATAATATTACTCTTAAACATAATATACAACTTGTGGTTTTGGAGTTATTGCTGTATGTTGTCCTAAAATCATTACTATAGGAACTGCAGTTAGTTATGTTCTTTATCTTCAACTTGCATGTAACACACACACACACCTAAAGACACACCTCACACACACACTTTGTTCTTGTGTCTGTAAATGTAATGAATATGTAGGTTCCCTCACCTTGCAGCTCGGGGGCTTTAGGGGTAGTCCCGAGGCAGGATTTCCTTGATGCTGAGTGGTATTAGTCTGCTGGGGTGAGTGGGAATCCTCGGACTCTTTTCCACTGTGGTAGACCACCCTATCAGAGATATGAATACTTGAAGCACAGCCCATGCTTCAACCCACTTCAGCCTTTTTCTTTTTGCGCAAGTGCTTTTACTTTGAGGCTACCCGAGTGTCATTCGCCCTCTCTTTTTGTGTGTTGAAGGTCCACTCCTCCTCCTAAGGTTTCATTTTTTAAAATATATATAAATACATATATATGTATCATCTAGGCCACAGCAAAGCCGGTTCTCCAATTGCTCTAACACAAGGCATGAATAATATATCTTTCTATCCCCCACCCCCCCGACCAGGAAGCTGATTTCCTCCCTCTGTTTTTCACATGAAGTTAATTGGAGGTCTTTAATCAAAGCAGCTGTCTTATCCTCGAAAACTTGGATTCCGTTATTCTTCAGCTGGGCTGCTCAGATCCCCATGGACGATTTTTATCCCTCACTCCGGCTCCTCTTCTCGCCTTCTTCGTACCACATCACCATTTTCTCATTTTCCCTCAACTTCACTGTTATCAAGTAGGCCTAAAAAACACACCATGCAGTCCCCACCGCCAGCTTCATGCAATAGTTTTATCCATTTTTTGTGTCCAAGATTTCATGTGTAGTCGTCCTCCCCCACCCCGGAGCCATCAAATATGATGCTTCTTTTTTCTTTCTCTCTTTAACAATCTGGTTGCCCACTTCAGCTCAAGACACGGGCCATAAACCGGTTCTCACGACACTTTGCTCCAGTCCTGAGCGGTTCATCATCAACAGGGTGAAATATTCACACTGCAGAGTGTTATTCTGGCCGGTCGCTCCGATGTCAAACACCCTCCGTAAAACATAATGCCATACAGTCCGACGGAACACTCCATTTATCAGCCCGAATTCACCAATTTAGGAAGCGGGGGGGAAATCTTAGTGGATGGCTTGCAATCTCCATTCAGGCATCCGCTGCCCGGTTGAGGATGATCCGCCTGATATAAGAGGTCCAAACCCGGGTGCAATTGGCTACAGTGTTACCAGGCTCCACGATTTTCTCTCATTCTGGAGGAAAAAAAGGATGTAGAGGCTGTCAGTTTGTAATGTGTGGAGGTACCACCTCTGGAGAATGCAATCGCTTGAGAGACACACAGAGAAAAAAAAAATCTAAAAAAAAAAAAAAGAAAGAAAAAAAAAAGAAAAACAAGACCGCTCCGTGTCCGCAAGTTTCGGATCTGGAATCGCGGACGGCAGGATTGTTTAAGCTTGACGAGGGCGGAGGTAAGGCAGAATCCAGCTACATAATGCTGATTTTATGTTTGTCTTTTCTCTGCCTTTTCTGGCGTTTGCCCTTCCAATTCTTCAGCACTGCTTGACAGCGGCACATCCAATAAAAGCACCCGCAAGGATTGACCTACAGCCTTTACTGACGTTAATGCAAATGAGCTCCGCGCAGCTAATCGGCGTCGTGCTCGGCGCCGCTGGGTGGTCCTCCGCTTTCCGTGGGAACTTTGAAAGCAGGAAAACAGCTCGCACAGACTAACACTGGGGCTGGCTGCAGGTACGCCGAACATTTTCTGCAGGAAGCACATGCAAACCGCGTGAAAGCTGTTTCTGGTGAGTTTTTCACGGTTGTATCCACTGCAAAACAAGAATAACTTACTGTGGCAGTGAAACGTTTCTCAACAATCAGTAAAACATTTTTGGTCGGATTTCAAGCCTGTGGAGTAGGCCTTCCGTTTGGGCTGAACTGACTTAGATTTAATGACGCATTACTATAAAATTACAAAAATAATTATTTTAAAAACTTTCAAAATATACAGAGAAAAGTATAAATGAGCAAATAGACTGTGTAATGATAAATTATTTAAAAATAATTTGATTGTAATGAAATGTTAGTCCATCAGTGGGTGAATTAGACCTCCTGCAACTGATGATTAGTTTAATCATCGATTTCTTGTTTTGTCCAACCAAATGTCCAAATTCCAAAATAACTCATATAACTTTAAGAGAAGCAGCAAATTTTAACGACTGACATTGCTGCTTAAAAAATAATGCGATGATTTATGAATGATTGTCTATTGACTGACAGACTGTCAGTACTGTGCTGTGGACAGTATTATACAACTGAAAAATAATAGGCCTACTTTACTAAACTCATAATGTTCACTTTTTTATTAAGGTTGCGTGAGACAGGCATTGTCTCAAGTCTGCAGTGTAGTTATAGAGGCAATAATTCATAGTTTTTCTGTATTGGATTGCATTATATTGCCAGGTGTATAAAATGTTACCATGTTTGGTACAATACAGTGTCCTATAATCTAGTACAATAATACACAACGCCAGTCTTCAAGCATGTAGCTTACCTTAGTCTTATGTCATTTGCTTTTACTGCAGAGTGTGTTATAGCCCACAAGAAATGTGTTTAACAACCTGAATATGTCGAGGCATGTGAGCTGCTCCTGAGTCCCGACTCCGCTTTGATATGAAAGGATAAACAAAGATTTCTGCAACCGCTATAGTGTCACTATATGCAGTTATTGGTGTGGACATCGGTCTGTTTAAACCACGTTTTGTACTTTTCAGTCTCTTAGAGTGGATCTGTTGTTGCATTCGTTTTTCATCATATGATCAAGTGAAGACAAAAATATCTGTAAGCTTCCAACACTTTGTCATCATTTACACCATGCGCACTGTAGATCCCATGATCTCCAACGCAGACACTATGTTTTTATATGCTTTAATGAACTGACCGTTGGCAACTGTTCGGAAAAAATGAAGCAAACTAATTAAAGTGGATTGTAAAAAAGAGTATGAACTCATCCCCCCGCCCTTACCAATCCTATTTTCATGATCGTAGCCTACGTTTATACACTCATTTTCATGTTTTTCTTGTCAGTGAGCACTGTATTTATTCGTGCCCTTTTATCAGTTTTGTTTTGACTAGTAAAAGTCCTCAGCCGACCAGTGACATTTGTGGTGACACACGTTAATTCTGTCTGGTGATGAGAGTTCCTGTTTTAAGTCACTTTTCAGGTCCCTTCTTACTTAAATAACAGAAGTTCCCTCCTCTCACATTTTCATTTGTTCATGGTTTCTCAAGCTAAGAAAACAACAAAATAATTTTCTGCTGAAATAATTTATTCAATTCCCCACAAAAATCAGCCGTTTCATAGTTCTGTGGTTACAAACGATCAGAGCCTGACTGAGATTTCATTTTTCAAGCTGATGATTTGGCCAATATTCCTGTTTTTTCAACACAAATGGATAACATAAGCAAACATTTTCAATAAATACCCCTTTAAATTTTGTTATTGTGACAAAGATATGTGGTGGACAAATTCTATGAAATCTCTATTGTTTCCAAAACAGCACAAATACAACATTTCTGACTTACCAGCCAACATATCGCCCAATACCAATATATCTGGTGCAAGCTAATATCAGCCCATAATGTGGGCCTGGCTGATTTACCATACAGTCTTATTAAGTGCAATACACACTGGCGGCATCACATGTCATTGTGTCACTTGACACTGGGTGTTTAATACAGTGGTTAAGGTATTCTAGATTGGATGTACTCATCTGGGTAGAAAACGTTTTTATGGAGCCTTGTCACGTGTTATCACTGAGGCTCACGTAGACAGATAAGGTGTGGATATTTTAAAGGAACACTCCAACACTTTAGTATTGAGACGGATGCAGAGATATCTTGTCTATACTCCCTATAATCTCCAAAAATGCTGGACCCTTCATTTCCCATAATGCGACACCAACAATCTCAGTGCCCCGAGTTTATAATGCAGGCTTTTTATCATGAATCTGATAACATCCTCAGGGTTTTCTTCAAATTAACAAAGGTCGGCAGAGGCAGAGTAGTACTCCCCATGACAACTGACCTTTTAATATGTAAAATTGGTGGAGTTCCCCTTTAATGTGAGTCAAAAGGCGCTAGTGTGTGATACCTTCAGAGAACAATAAGCCTAACAGGCTAGAAGCTGCTCAGAGCTGTAGAACTGGCTGTTTATTTTGATACTGGCATCATTTTCACATCACAGGCCATTATTGACTCAATGTTATTGTCAATAATAATAGCCTTTCGGAATTTTAAGCAACAAATCATATGAGGGAGTGGTTAAGTTACTTTTAGTCAGGGCATGAAAGAAGAAACCAAACCATCTGCAACTTTAAAATCACTGTAAATCACAGCCTCAAATGGTTTATTGCTTTTATAAAACAAGTACACACAAGTTTAATACAAAGAATGTAAGTGTTGAATAAATCTACGTTAGAGATTTGACAGATGATGGCACATAAATGAGCCCACTGACGGATCATGCTCAGTTCTTTATAAGCTTTCAATAACACTGGCTGCATTATGCATGAGGGGATGACATGTTTACTGTTGCCTTATTTGCACTTCTGTCGTTTATGTGTGTTTGCTATCAGCCATCATCATTGTACTTTGTGCTGCTACATATTTTAGCTGTTCCATTTCAGGAAAGTAAATCTCTAATATGTTTGTGTTCAGTTTACTGCCAAACACTATGTCTTATCTATACTATATATTCACTTTTGATATGTCACTCTGGTATTTTTCAACTGTCCTGCATTGCTCAACTAATACAATTCCTTTTACACTAATTATAATTGCAGTTCCAGTGAATATGTCAGGTCTGGATGTTCTAATGCTTGATAGTTTGAACAGTATGTATTTCATTTTCTTTAGATATGACCATGCAGAGGATCATGTACAAACTAATTCTACACATACTCTAAAACTCAGTGTTTTTACATGGCCAGGAAATGATGTTGAATGATAACAGGAATCTTTATTCTTATCAAGTGAGCAGTTTTACCTCATCAGAGATAATAAACTGAACACTCTTTACTGATATATATCAACAAGAGAAGCATCAGACCTCCTAAATGTGTTCTCTCAGCTGTAGCTGATCGCTGCTACGAGAAGTTTGCCTTCAGGGCCAGAAAGCCTAGCTGGCAGAAAGACTGCCTGGCTTCAGTTTTCAGTTGCACTTTGGGTAAGTTTAAGCAACAAAACTACTTGGTTAGGTTTAAGATTATGGTTTGGGCTAAAATGGACCCTTTCACAACTTAAACCACGTTCAAACGCTCTCTGGCAGAAAGCCTTGGCGCCACTGTCTCCCATTTACTACAGCTGATCAGAGTCACACTCAGCGTTCACTACATTAACACCACAACAGTAAAAATGGTTTCACTTTGGTTCTATTGGTTGTTTGAATCTGATTTTAGATAAAAAATAGTGCTCTTTAACACAACTTCTAAGTGCCGGAAAACTGTTGAAGCAGTGTGCAATGCAGTCTGATACAGTGTATTTTGAAATACTTCCACTAGGGGGCAGCAAAGGAGTAGATTTTTCCAATTCTAAATGCAGTATAGTGACAATGTTTTGTTTTGTTTTTTTGTTTGTTTCTTGTGGTTGTGTGTTTTTTTTTGTTTTTTTGGGTTTTTTTTTTTTTTTTACAAGATATTTTGTGTTTATAGAGCCTCAGATTAGAATAGTAAGATAGAATGTCTCCACATAAGAGACTATTTAGGGGTTTACAACAAATATTTAAATTAGAGATTTCTGTTGGCCTGCTCATTTTCAAATCTGAAAAAGTGTAACATTTTAAGAGACATCATGGTTGTCCAATGATATTACATTTATAACATGTTTTCTGTTGCTCTCTAGCGTCAACTACTATATAATAGTTTAAAAAAATGTTTGCGTCCTTCTTTCCTAAAGACAGTAAATTATTAAAATGCGTCCAATTTAATGCAAATGTTACAATTTCTTTTTAGTGCAGTGAGAACATGTATATTAACACACAGTTTGCAAATGTAGAGCTGTACGGTCAAATTTTAAACTTTTAAATTGCTACAGAACAGTCCAGATATTACAGCAGACAATGGTGTAAACCGGGTAATGTGGTAGAGTAGACAGGTACTCCATTTCGTGTCACTAGTGTCTGTTGACCACTGAGTTCAACATAAGAGTTTTAAACAGTTCAGTGGCTGTGTCTCACAGAACGTCCAGACACAACACAGAAAACCTAAACTGTTTTTCTTACCGACCTGCAGCCCTGCTGCTGTATCTTGTATTATCTGCACACTCTGTGCTTGTAGTATCTCTGTTCAACACACAGTTCCTGGCCATGATTCAGTGCAAAGCTGTCATTCGGGTTGCAATAGACAAGTTAAAGGACACAGTGTGCAAAGCATTGAAATAAAGCCCGTGTATGAGGTCTTACTAACATGGATGAACTCAGGATCTTTTCTGCTCAGGGTCAATGACATGCTGCTGAATGAATGTTGCATTTCATAGTCCAGAATCATAAATAGTTTTAATGAACTCCAGCACATCAAACATTAATCCAACTTCCTGTAATCCAGACAAAAAAAAGATGTATGATGACATTTGAAGGAATA
Source organism: Seriola dumerili (assembly GCF_002260705.1). Taxonomy (NCBI): domain Eukaryota; kingdom Metazoa; phylum Chordata; class Actinopteri; order Carangiformes; family Carangidae; genus Seriola; species Seriola dumerili. The sequence continues at coordinate 6,331,221 of NW_019174266.1, forward strand.
CTTGAGACTGCTTTACACGCACACATACAGTGTGTGTGTGTGTGTGTGTGTGTGTGTGTGTGTGTGTGTGTGTGTGTGTTCTGGAGAATCCACAAATCACATTGTTATTTGGATGACAAACAAGGCAATTATAATGATACAAAGACGACATTTTGACAAAGAGGAAAAACTTTTTTCACAAAAGTGTGACCTGCCATGAACAAAGTTTCCCATTCAACCAGTCTCATTGAATGATATGCTTATACAATTACAGTGAGTTAGCTCCCGTATACTAGTGACAGTCGTTTTACATGCTGTTTTGACTCCATTTTCACTGGTAAGCCAAGGACTTTTATTGCATATTTTTTTCATATATATATATATTTTATTTATTTAATTTTTTTAAAGTTAAAACTTAATTGTTCAAATTCTTCATGTAACTGGATATAAATGATCACATGAATATGCTGTTTTTTGCACTTATGTAGGCATCCACACACAAGAATCCAATCTTCAGGATGACTACAGTCGCATTAGGCTATACACAGGACAAGTTTTATCACGTTACGGCTTCAACTGACACCGGTAGAGTGAATACACAAGTTGCAATAAAGTCAAAATGTGACACAGGAGAATATCCAGTTTTCTTCTGGGTGATTACATCAAAAATTTAAAAAGTTTACGCTGCGAGTCAAAAGTATGGTTTGCTGTGTAAGACACCACAGGGCAGATGTACCTACCCCTGCTGTGGATTTCAATGGAAAGCTTTTTTTGCTCTCCCCTTAATGGCCACCTGTAACCACCTCTAAACCACTTTGAAAGTAAAATACCTACGTACTTCTCTGCATGGGAAAGCAGGTAAACATTAAAAAGCATGATTTTACTGTTCTGAATTTGTTTGACAAACAGACAACTACTTGACATTAAGTCAGTCACATTACACAACAGTTCACCTCTTTGCTGCCATCTTGCATTATAACACAAATGCTTTATACACTTTGTTTTTTCTGCTACAAGTGCAATAACTGTATTTTGTAGCTGCTTAAGCTGCTATCTGCAGACACAAGACACTTTATTCTCCGCCTGAATGCAGTTTCTGATTCAACTACACTTTCTCTGTTTAACTTGTTATGTCAGCCTCCATGTCTCCCCACTTTATTTTTGACTATTTTTTTCTGAATACAGTATAAGTACAAACTTTTATTTTGTTGTTTTGTACTATAGTAGAGTTTAGATTGTAAAACAGTATTACATATCTAACAGTCCACTCTTGTATCCTGTGCTTCAACACTTCAATTTCCCTGTGTGGGATCAATACAGTTCATTTGATCTTGTATTTCTCATATTCTATATTACCACCACATCCCATTGTTTGCCACAATATGGATGAAAAGTCAACATTTTTGCACATTCTGTGACACCTTTATTTAAAATATTCTATGTACCTTCTAATGGTCCAGTTGCCAGATATTTGAGCATGTGGGTCTGCTCTGGCAGACTGTTCTGGACCTCATTCAGAGTATAAAGTCGCTCAAAGTCAATCTGAGAAGATGACTGCTGTTTTCCTGCAGACACTGAAGCCTGATCATTACCAGATCCCAATCAATTCTCCTGTTTGAGGACAGTTGTTGCGGCAGCTGCAGTATTGCACAGTTAGGCAGCTGTACAAACAAGCAATCCATCTACAGAAGACTACGTAGACACTGGAAAAAAAAAAAAAAAAGAGGTGCGACTACGCAGCTGTGAAGAGAAGCGACTTGGCTTCAAATAAATGTATCTTGACACACGGTCACCTTCCATCTGTAGTGTGATTCTGAATGTAATTTATCAGTCCTGTAGGCAGCCACAGGCCTCATCGCAGGCCTCAGCTGTAGCCTCATAGCATTCACTGTAGTGCTTGATCCAAGCCGCATTGGGACAAAGGTGAAGTAGTTAAATAGGCAGCATGCTTGAGCTGAATGTCACAGAGCTGCACATAGTCAGGACGTGCCCACAGCTAGCAAACTGTTTTGGTCCCACTGAAGTCATATGTTATCACAGCGAGGTCTGCGGCTCATTTGGTTGAGGAAATCATGAATTCAGACTTTGTTGCATAAAATGTACTCTGAACAGCATAATAGGACCGATCCGGAAGCAGTTTGTCACAAATCAAAGCTGTTTGCTTGAAGGTCTTTAAAGGTATTAAGTGTCCACCTTTGGTCAGACCTCATGAGACTCCACAGTATGTAGTTTAAAGTGATGCTCTCATCCTGAGTGAGAAGCAAAGAGTGCTACAGTCCTACCACCTCTGCCAAGGCCAATGTCAAACAGCATACACCAAACGTCAGAGAAAAAAACATATAATATATGGTAAATGATTCAGATCTGCACCAAAATTGAATGGGTTCTACTTTGGCTTGTGTCTCAGCCCTCCACCAAGTTCGGTGCAGATCGGTTGTGTAATTTTTGTGTAATCCTGCTGACAAATAAACACACGGGTGAAAACACAACCCCTTTGTTGGAGGTAATAAAAAGTTTGTGTTAGTGCAGAAATCAAATAACTAACCATAAAGCATTTTGAAGTTTAAAAGAGAGAGAGAGAGAGTAGCGAAGATACTTAGATTTCATGTGAAGGAGTTTTAATCACCGACAGGTTATAGAGAGCACGTCTGGTTTTCTGGACTTTCTGTCAGATCCAAGCTCGAGCTGTGACCACACTGGTACACCAATTAGAGCTAAGTGTCCAGTAGTAGAAGATTCCCAGAGCGTGAAGTAGTTGACACTACTTAATTTGGGCAGGATCGTCACAAGATGAGTGGCAGGGTCCAAATTGAGAATGATGCTTTGGAGAAAGTGTTTGTGACAGATTTTGTAGGGTGCAGACTTTCAGAATCAGATCACAATCTGTCCATCTTCAGTATGTTGTATGTAGTCTTAGTGTTATTTAATTTGTAAAATTCAGAATTCACTGTTATTGCCATTGTTTAAAATTATTACACAGCAACATTATTGTTGGAATTTTTATTTCTTTTTATGTACATAGTTTTATAGTTTAACTGTTCAATAAACTTCAGGATGCTGTGTGTTATTTTGACCACTAGATGGCAGCATAATGCAGACATCAACAGGTTGCAGCACTGCTTTACTCAGGGCTTTTCAGCATTTCAGCATTAACATTATTTTGTCTTGCAGACTTTAAACATTAAAATCCAAAGACAGTTAAATGTAATTCTCATAAAGTACAAAATACTATATAACAATCTCCTGTAAGCTGCGTAAATTACTATATGTTTATTTGCCAAAAATCTAATTTAACATTATTGTCCAAAAGAAGAAATCAGAGGTGCACACAGGGTGCATACAGTACAGAAAGATAACTGCATACAATACATGACATAAAATGTATTTTCTATAGTGAGTGGTTATTTATGAGAAATACAAAACTGTCAGTGACACTTGGTACTACTTGTGAGCACTATGCATAACACCTCCTTGTTGATTAAATGTTTCTGACTGACCTTTCACCCCAACCACAGTGGAGGTGAAGTTTAAATAGCATCAAAAAAGTACTTTAATTTGATTGAAAATATTACCACTGGCCACAAACTAGCCGTTCATTTTACAGCTTCCCACAGATTTTACTTAAACATAGGAAATACATAAATATAGCATTTAAAAAAAAAAAAAAAAAATCTTTACAGTAAAGTCACATTTTCTATATGCATTTGCATCAGTGCAGTTTACATAATGCTATATGATGCAATATTCCTCCCACTGACACATCAGCCAGTTAATGTTTACACACATGAAGGTGTTACAGTTAATGCGGTGCCATTTATCAAACAGGTGTATAGATCCCAGGTTCACAGGTTTGTGTGACCACCAGTGGCGTACTTTATTCAGCTACATGTCAGTATGATACGACATATCAGTGGTGGAACACAACCAATCAAGTATTTTTACTCCAGTACTGTACTAAACTTTGAAGTACTGTACTTAAAGTTTTCCTTTTATGGGACTTTATACTTTGAATCTACTATATTTCAGAGGGAAATATTGTAAATTTTACTACACTATATTTATTGAACCATTATAGTTCCAAGTTACTTTTCAGATTAAAAGTTTCTACCACAATACACATTGATGATATTAAAATGCTGCTGTAATAATATCTATATGTATGTTAAACAACAGTAAGTTGATACTTGTCAGTACATTTTGCAGATAATACTCCTGTACCTGTGAAACTTTGATTGCAAGATACTTACTTTATGAGTATTTTTGGGTATTTTTATATTGTGACTTTAGAGACGTTGTATTAAAGATCTCAGTGTTTCTCACACCGCTGGTTTTATAGATTAAGTGTTAGGATATGCAATTTTGCAATATTGTTTTCAGACCAGTAATGTCCAATTACCAAACAAAAATGTGCTAAATATCACAAACAATATAAACAAAAAACAAATACCCAATCACAAAAATGACACACAGCTCTTTTTTTTAAATTACATTTAATAATGTTGCATAATACAAAACATCACTTGCATTCCTCTGCTGATCCACAACTTCCCTTGAATTCATTGTTTCAAAATAAATATCAAGGCAGACTTCAAAAGGTAAACATCTATGTCCAACTGTATATGCAGCGAAGGAACCATACAACATTAATCTTCACAACAAAATGTCTTTCATTCTTTTGGCATATTTGCTTTGCACACAAAAGCAGCTAAGCAGTTGAGTAAGAATGACTAGTAGCATATAACTGGCCCAGATTTGCAATAGAAAACAGCAGAGGCAAAAGGTATACAATATCTGATATGGACCGCATACTTTTTTTTTTTTAGTAAATATATAAAAACACTAATTTGCGGGAAATCCAATAAAGAGTATGAAAATATAAGTCGAACTTTGTCTGTTCAGTTAAAATCTTTACAAAATAATATACTAGCAATAAGAAATTAATATTGTTTAATGACCTATGTAACAACTTTTATACATTTCTTTAAATAAAAAAATACTTTGGAAAAAGACAGAATTGTGGTGTCCAAGTTTTCATGTGGAGGTAGCGTTTCTCCCCCTGTACCCTAATTTGATGACATTCACATACCAAATTGTACCTTGTCCTCGAAGTTATGACTTTTCAGATGTACATGTCATAAACATGTCAGCTTCACAATAGCCAGGCCAGAAATGCAGTTAATATTGAGATTACTGACTAAAATAAAGTGATGTTCATTTGTTATTATTGAGCATATGTATATGTACTGTATATATGCTGTATATATTTCTGAACAAAGCTGTTTGCAAAGGCATTGTGATGCACAGCAATGTCAAATCAAAACAATTCATACATGTTCATTAGGACATTAAGACCCAGTCCGGAAAAGGACTTTGGTGCCACCTGTCGTTATAAGATTGCCCCATTATTAGCTTGTTTCATACTCGTTTGAAGATTACACTGTCCATTGATTTGACTTTGAGTTGCAGCAGGTGACACCCAAACATGCAAATTTAAAACTTACACAGTTTTGAAGATAACTCTTCCCCTTCATTAAACTGTGTACATACATGATTGACTAACAATACATTCGACAGTTACAGTAAAATTAAGAATCCGGACTGAGGCTTTAATCTTCAAAGCTCAATAAGAACTGCCTATTTCTGGCATGGCTAGTGGAAGTAGGACTGCAGGGTACCACGGCGGCGGACATCAGTTGTCCAGCAGTGGAAGCCGCCACCCAGGGAGTTGGCATGGCGAATGTTCACCTTTATGGTCTTGATACCTGCAACGAAAAACATATTAATGCATCATTATTACGTCGTCATTTCCTCGTAGGTGAGTTGGAAGATGAAAAATGATACGAAGATAAGAAGCAATAACTTGAATATATGAACTCACCGAGGTTCTCGAACATTTTGTGAATGGTGGATTCATTGGCGTCAACCATAACACGCTTCTCATCCAACATCAGGACATTCATGGACAACCATTTGGAGGACATCCACAGTGGGTGGTCTACACAGAAAAACACAGAGAATGTCTATTTTTCAGCAAGACTTCAAAATGCTCAGCTAATGTAAGAGAAGAAACATTTTAGTTTCAGTACGCACCATCAGGGATGAGAGGTGTTGGAGGTTTCACAATAGTCCAGCCGGCCTTCTTGAACATGTCAACCTGAGTTCAGGAACGGAGAGCAGTGGTGAACATGAGGCACTTTGCAGTGTTTTATCAAAGCAAGATAAAGTATCGGTTCACAAGAGGGCAGCGCAGGAAATGAACAATAGACCTTTGCTGCCTTACAGTACCTGGCGACACGGGCGGTCAGGGTTTGACAGCACCAGTCCTGGCCCGATGATGTTAAAAGTGGCATCAATGTGCATGGGGTTAGGATCCTTGAAAGAGATTATGTGGATCTTGTATTCTGGGGCTAGATGACGACGCATCCATTCAATTCCCATGTAATTTGTAACCTGCAAAAAAACCCCAGAAGTTTCATGTAGTGTACGTTCTTAAACACTGCAGGGAAGCGTTATTTATAGTAAATTGGCATTGAGAGTTTTGCTTCATCAAATCTTTGGTTCTGCACGTTCCATGTTGCTCTTCACTCTGACATTTAAGCAATAGGCTGTCGTATAAGAATGAAGGATCTTATAAGTTGAAGAGCCTTTTTACCTGACTCCTCTGTACGAAAAGGTCCCGCCCAGCTCGAATGAAATCAGCAGCATCGAAGCAGGGCTCGTGCTCCGTGGTCACAAACTTCCCCTCGGCGGCCAGCTTGTGTCTGTCCTCCACTGTGCGGATGGGGTAGTCCTGAATGACACCAAGCAGTGATGGTTTACACTTAAGCAATTGGGTGGTAATTTACACTTTCTTGTCACATATTGTGCAAGAAACAGCACAAGAAGAAGAGTTCAGCGGTGATATGAACACATAAGTTTGTCTTTAAGTCAAACGCGTGACAGTCCACATTATCTTCGGTTAAACTCAAAAGACAAATGCCTCACCTGATCATACAGCTCATCAGCCATAGTGGGTTTGGGAGCAGTGGTCCATTTAGCACCTTTACTGAAGTATTCCTTGATCAAAGGTCTGTAGGCCCGGTATTCAAAGAAGCGAGCTCTCCAGGCCATAGGAGCCTCAATAATCTCATTTCCCACAACCATAAGGATGTCTCTGGGCATGGCAGCATACATACCTACAAAAGATTCAACAATACACTATTAGCTCACATAGAATATGTTTACAACTAAACCTTAGATACAATCTTTTTTACTTAAGTACATAAGTGTTATCAGTAAAGAGTACTTCAAGCAATACATGTAAAAAAGGATTATATTATTGGACCATTATTACTGATGCAGTAACAAGTAAACAGTACTTTAATGTTATAGATGGTACAACATTTCTGTCTGATTTGTTGTGGAGCAGAAACATAAAGTGGCACGAACTGGAAAATAATCAGGTGAAGCACAAATACTTCATGGATTACCGGCTTTAAGTTGTGAGCTACGTTTTACACATAATTTTACATCATTTTCATAGAAGGCTTCTGATTTGTTTTTGGGTTTTCTTTTTTTTTTTTACCTGAGGATGTGAAATCTGGAGTTTTGTATTCCAGGGACCAGTTGATGGGTTCCGGCCTCCTCACATTGACGCCCTCATGACGCAGGATATTGCACATTTCTTCAATCTCAGCAACAGCTTTTTTCAAGTGGTCCGCAGGAAAAGACTGGCCGCCATGCTTCTGGTAGAATGGCCAGTACTTCTCATATGTGTTAGCCTGTTGAGAAGTTTGCAACATGACAACATGCAGGTCATCTCATTGTCTCGTGGTGTGAGTTTTGATTCTCCTGCAGTGGCTTACACATTAAGATTATGTCATTCGCATGTTTCAGAAAAATTGATTTTGATGTTAGAGCTTACTTTCACTTCCACGGTGAAGGGAGGCACTTGGGCATTTTCAGCACGACCCACAATCACCTCCTCGAGAGGGTCCCATTCATTGTAGCTGCAGACAGGACATTCCTGCTGCACAGGCTCAGTAACATGTTCCACTTCAACCACATGCTGCATCTGTGCAGCTCCTGCACTTGAAGTGCTCTGAAAAGCCCTCTGCACCCATCCAGTCACCGCACGGCCAAGCTGAGGAGGGAGAAAAAAAATGAACCATAAGTTTTTTTTAATATTTTCTGCAGCACAATAATGGCCTTCGGTTTTCTGCTGTAGGAGTGAAATAACAGATTTTGAGAACGGCTTTCATATAAAAGTTTACATTTCTTTAGATTTAATAGATCTTCTCTGGTAAGAAATACAATTTATACATATTAATACAATCTTTGCATTAGTTGTAAACAACACTAGCTGTGTGTAAACACCGTTGCTGTATGTTATTTGCTGTATTTCTTACTTTGTTTTGGTGCAAGAAATGAGGCCAAATTAAAAGTGATATGGTCAGATAAATGCGTTGACAAGCAGCTCACACACATAAAGAATAATTCAAGTGGAGTGAAGCACGGTGACCTCAGTTATCAATGAGAAATGCCTTCAGTAAAGTAGATTGGTTTGGTGCCAAAGTACATGTGTTATTAAGTAGCAGCGTTATCTCCGGAGACAGGCCTTACAGTGTGGCCTCTGCTGGCTCGGAGCAGCTCTAGGGTCACTGAGTATGGGAGTGCATCTGTGCCAAACAGCTGTTCACTGTCACTCAGGGACCAAAAAAAAAAAGAGCTGTCTCAGCAACTAGAAACAAATCAATATTTGGACTAAGGTCTCTTTGACAAAATCAGTGTTTTAAAATGTTTTGGATTTGTTTTAGCCCGAACAGCCGATGAGATTGAATTTCCCCCCAGAGATTTCTGTACTTTAATCACCTAAAATGCTTAATCAGACAAACAATAAATCAATAAAGAAATCAATTAAGTGAAAGAAGCTGCTTAGATGTAACCTAGTGAAGAAAATGTCGAACATATTCTTTATTCACGTTGACTGACGTGTGCTTTTTAAACCAAAACAGAAAAAATAAAATAAATTAAATTTTTTTTTTTTTTTAAAAAGAGCAGAATGAAACCACCATAATACCAACCATGGCTCCGATCAGATGGGCAGCCTCGGCCCCCCTGCTACCTCCTCTCAGACACCTTACTCGCAGCATTGTCCACAGTAATAGTGAGTGTGTCAGGGAAATGAAACGGCAGCGCACGATCCACCTCTCAGTTTGCTCATGAATGAAGACGCCTCAGCTCGCAGCCAACTTTATAGCAGCGGGTCGAAGTGTCTCTGAGACCATTGGTCGCCTTCATGCTGTGGGGGCAACGTGACTTGAGAAAAAGCATTTCTGAAACTCAATCCCTTACGCCAGCAAATTCTTATCAACTTGGGCCACTAGCTTTAAAGATTTCCAAGGAGAACTTCTGAAAATGTCTCAGTGTTTATCAGAACATTGTCATAGTTGCTAAACACCCAGTAAAATGATATTACATAATAGACCCCAATATTTATAGTGTGATTTCTATACATTTACCATGTAAGTCCTCTGAGTATATGGTGTTCATTTCAGAGGTGGAGGGGGAGTGTGTGCTACCCATATTGAGCTTTTTTTTTTTTTTTTGAGTACAGGTCTATGCATGGCTCTCTGCTGAGTTCACACACCTCCAGCTGCTGCAGGGAGCGCGACACGTGGCGCGCCTGCAAAACAGTGGAAGGTGCTTCTCACCTCACGCCGCTTTGCTGCCTTCCCTCCGCGGAGCTGCAAGATCGTAGACCGTCGGGGGAAAACGATCGGCTCTGCACATGGCTCCAGTTACTCATCTGAGCATGAGAGAGGTTCTCTCCAAGCCTGCACAAGAGCATGCAGCGGTAAATGACCATGTCTGACATCACCGCCTGCAGCAGTTTGCAGGCAGATGAGTTATCAGAAGACCACAGCATCAACTTTTTGTGTAATTTCAGACCACTTTAGAGCTATTGTTGATTTCATGCCATCCAGATTTTAGTCAAAAATCTCGTTAAATGTGTTTTTAGAATTAGATAAGATTTAGATTTATAAAATTAGATCATCCTTGTTGCTGTTTGTCGTCATGCACCGAAAACACCAAAGTAAATTCCTTGTATGTTGAAAACCTACTTGGCAGTAAACCAGATTCTGATTCTGATTCTGAGATGTACACTCCGCCAGAGTAGGCCTAACTGACATGTGGACACATCAGTGCAACCACATGTGTCTTCTGCCTAATGACAAACCTTTCCTTTGGCAGGAGGGGAGCTGGTCTGTAACCTGCTATGACCCTAAATATCCTACATTCAGATATTTTTAACCATCTACAAGGATTTTTTGGCCTAACAGGCCTCTGGGGTACGGATCCGCAGCAGCCACGAGTTGCCATGTTTGAGTGTTTTCTGCAAAATGTTGGTTATAATGAGAAAGAGGGGGGGTCTACTGGCAACCCTCAACTTCAAAGTGCTTAAGCATTTGTTGACCAGCTGCAGTAGCAATGGAGTTTGAGGGTTTCAAATGTCACAGAATGGAAAATGTCTTCACTAGACACATTTAAATTCAGACGTTATTATATTTAAATTTCAGTGTTTACTCATTTGTGAGGTGAAAATGCCTCTCAAAGGGAATTAAGACATCTTTTTAAAGAAGATCTGAAGTGTAGGCTAATTAACAGCTGAGCTCAGGCAATAAGAATGTAACCTGTAATCAATCCAATATCTCCTTTGAGCTTAGCCGGAGTAATATTTACCTACTATTTAATGCCTCCCTCCAATTTTCCATAAATGAATCAAGAGCAGAGTTCATACTGCATGTAGGTCATTAAGACATGAACATTTTTTATTATTATTTTTTTTAGATTTTCCACAGTTAATCCATCTCTTTTGTTCATCGTCCCTTGTTCTCCTCTACCTACATTGAAGAACCAGTAGGAACCAATGAGTATTTTATCACTGATTCATATGAAAAAAATTAAACTGTAAATTCAGAGGTCAGTAAATGTCTGGAAATTACCCTATAAATTGTTGGCTGTATTATGTAGTGTTACCCTCTTATTAATATTCCACAAAAAGGCCACTAGTGAACTTCAGTCAAAAGGAAGCTAATTAAATGAAACTGGCAGCTCTAGACTTAACTACTGTATACTACCTGTGATTGGGTGTCACGATAAAGTTTGTCATGCCTGCTTACGTGACTGTTTTGAATGCAGTGCAATATAATCAGTATATAATCAGTATAATATTGACATCACTTAGTTTGGGAATGTTACCAAACACATTCTGGAAGCACACCAAAGGGTGAAAAATGAGGTGATGTAATCAAAGAGATAGATAGCCTTGTGAAGGCTGTGTCACCACATGCTCCACTGAACTGTGCTCACAAGAGTTTCACAACCCACAGACCTCAGTGACCTCTGATATTACCAGGCCCTCTAAAAAAAAATCTCTGGCTGCTGCTAAAGGTTCAAAGGATCTGCACAAGGGATGCCTTCAGCTCCCAATAGCATCATTCACTCGTCCAACAGGCAGACAGAGAATTTTGTGAAATCAGCTAAAAATCACTAGAGTGTTAGGAAAACATCAGAACAAGCAGATTACAGCTGATATATAGTGCAACATGTTACTTAGTGAACTTTAGAGGTGCTGGTCGGTTTTTATTACCTTTGGACAGAGCAAGGCTAGCTGTTTCCCTCTTTCCAGTCATTATGCTAAGCTATGCAAGGCTAACTGTCGCTGTACAGAAAGTGTTTCCCTAAAATGATAAGCCATTGCTTTAAGGCCCTTATCATGTCAGTTGATATTGTGCTTCAGTCGTACTTGTTCCCAAATATCAGGCTGTAAAACCAAAGTGTTGAACTAAAACAGCTGCAGAGTTGAGCGTTAGACCCATAGTCCCATTTCATAACGGCTAATCTTCAGTGCATCTGACTTGAAGTCTTCTGACTTGAAATTGTTTGAATGAATGTTGTGATATGGGTTCACTAAACTCATCAAATCACTTTGGTAAAAAAAACAAAAAATAAACAAAAATAAAACATGGATAGTGCACAATGGCATACTTCCCAGCATGCATTTTTATCTGGTCTTCAAATCTGCACAACGCTCCTTCTGAGAAAAATTGCACAATGGATTCTTCTTCTGTGTCTCGTTAATCAATGTTTAGAGCTTCGCATTCAGTCCCACAGTGGACTGCACGGCAAATAATGAAATGACCCTTCAAACGCCTTCAAACTGAGAGAACTGGAGAACAAAGCTGAGTTTAACATTTGTCACTCTGACTAAACATTGAATGTCAAATTTGATGGATTTAACTCTGCATTTTATATCACAAGTAATGCGGAGACTTTGAACAATTTATTCAACTAATTCCGTTAACTAAGGCAGCAGGGGGAATAATCAGTTTATATATAAAAAACAACTCTTTTTTTAAATTGCATCAATGTACATACTATCTGCAAATATGTTGTACTGGTACTGATATAACTGATATAGAGTCCATCTTTACAAACACATGTTATGCAGCCAAATAAGTGAATGTTGTTCAAAACCACCAGGTTATTTTTTTATTTTAAAGTAATTCCCAAAGTGTACAAGTTGTTATTATTATTATTATTATTGTTATTATTATTATTTCAATTTGGAAAAAAGTAGAGATTTAGCCCACAGCCCGTTCTGTTTCACAGTTTTAACAGTTTAACAGAAGTCATGGGCTTTACAGTCACACAAATTATCAATGAATGAAAGTGGAGCCCAGACAAAGAAAAGAGTGACACCTGGAGGAATTTAAAACTGTTTCAAAAAAGAATATTCAGAGAATGTGTGTGTTTTTTCTTGTGTTTGTTTGAGTGTGTGTGTTTACCTTCATGCATATGTAGTCAATCAGCAGAATTTAAAATCTGTAATCCAAATTTAAATACATGGTAGGTCCCATTACCAGCTGCTGAAAGTAACATTTACTCAAGTACAATTCTGAGTTACTTTCCTTGAATATTTCCATGCCACTTTATACTCCTGCGCCACTGCACTTCAGAGGGAAATACATATGCTTTTTACTCCACTATTAAAAGCTTGTGTTACAAGTTATTAATCAGATTGAGATTTTGATATAAAAAAAACTACAACACACCCAACCTTCCCAACCTTTTTGACCTGTGACCCCTTATGAAAAAGCAGTGAAGTTGGGGCCCCCTTGTTATGTCTCAGATGAGTTGTTAGAGTTGTTACCAAGAGACATGTCCCCTCTAAACTTCTCAGATGGTTTCATTTAAGTTACTGTTTGCAGCCCAAAGAGATCAAATGTTCCAATATTTCATAAAAAAAGAAGAAGCAAAGAATACAGGAAAGTCTAATAAAGAAATTTAAAGCACAACTTTCTTTTTTTTCTCTTAACCTTTTTAAAATACACCGTCCCATCCAAGGTTAGCGTCACTTGAGGGTGTGTTTTGGTGTGTACCAGACTTAGTCTTCACACAAGCTTGACGAATTATACGTTGCTTGACAGCTATAAGTCTCCTGATTCTATCTGAGAAATGAAATTACAATCACAGAATTGGTTTAGACTTGTGGCTATGGTTTCAAAATGTTTTCCACACAAATAGCCCACTGCTACAGGCCTCGGAAGTCCCATTTTATGCCAAGAAATAGGCAAAAAAAACAAACAAATAGCTTACATTTTGACCGTGTTTGTGCCTCTGTAATTTTGGTTCAGTAACTCTCATACTCATTCTGACTTTTTGGTTGTATAATTTGAAAAGCAATTACCTTTTTTTTTAATTTTAGGTACAAGTCTGTGGGGCGTCTGTTAAAGGATACACAACCCTATTGTCACCTCTTGACCCCTCAGATTTATCATATCTGGACTAAATGACCAAACTGTGTGTAGAAGTGTAACATGCCCATTTTAACTATATGACCACCAATGATAAGAGAAACTCAAAATGCTATTTTTGTCAGTTTAAATTGTCAGTTGTCTGAATGTCTGGTATTTGCAGCTCTGCCCACTGAACCATCTGACCCTGGACAAGCAGCAGTGTTGTTTACATCCAGTAGCCTCAACAGCCTTTTTCAGCCGACCCTGACACTGATTATAAGTGTGAGTGATAGGTTGCTGAATTCTCTTCTTTTTTTTTTTTCTTTTTCTTACATCCTTAAATGTGTTTCTCTACATAAGTTTTGATCAATTCATTGTAGTTTGAAGAGAATTCCCCTTCTTTCCTCCAGTGGCAGAGCAAGTCCAGTCTTTGCAGTAAAAAAAAAACCATGTGACGCTGTTTATGTGAAATCTGCAGTTACCCTCAATCTCTATAAATTCCTACATATTCAAACATCTGACCTTTTCTATTGACCTAACTAACTTTGGAGGGAATGCCCCGCCCCACTGAACAAAATCCTTATTTGCAGCATTCCCCATTTTGCAGCAGGGGCTACACCTTTTTTCTTTTTTTTTTCTTTTTTTTTTTTTTTTACAGGAACTGTGGCTTTTAAACAAGAAGCAGGATGGAGATGTATATTATTTCAGTCATTTTAGCAACTATCCTCATCATACCATTCGCATTGAAAACCTTCTCTCCTTATCTTTGGATGGATATTCTGTATTTCGGGGACCTACTGCGGATTTTCGTGAGGTTTGTGTCAAGGCGAAGAAGGAGACCTCTCTTCTTTGTTTTGGACCGTTTCTTGGAGCAGACCGCCGCGCTGCCACACAAGCCCTTCATTGTGTTTGAAAATGAGATATACTCGTACACTCACACGGATAAAAGGAGTAACAAAGTGGCCAACGCGCTCCGGACTCAGCGCGGTTACAGAGCCGGAGACACCGTCGCACTGTTCATGGGGAATGAACCCGCCTTCTTGTTTACCTGGCTGGCTTTGGCTAAGTTAGGGTCTCCTGTGGCTCTGCTCAACCACAACATCCGCACCAAGTCTCTGCTGCACTGCTTTAACTGCTGCAAGGCTAAAGTGCTGATAGCAGCCTCAGGTATGCATCTGTGTTTTTATAAACAAAACTTATAGGAAACACCAGTTCTGCTCTTGTTGACTTCCGTCATAGGCTGCATTGATTTTTTTTTTTTTTTTTTTTTTTTTTTTTAATGGCCGTGAAACTAAAGTATTCGTGTCTGGTTTGAGTTTAACCTCTGTCATGCCCAGAGATTCAAGCAGTTTTTAAAAGAAGTTATGATTTCTTTTTTCTTGGTACAGTGTAAAAGTCCATTTAACAATTTGAATTCCTTTATATAAATAGAAGCGCACAAACAAATAAACAAATACAAGTTTTAAACTGACATAGTATACTGTACAGAGTTTTCTCTTTTCATCACAGTGGGGCAAGTGACTGGTACAGCTGATATTTCCTAAGAGATGTAAAAGGGATTTGGAGAATTATCCTGGACGGAGCCCTGCCAGGATGATTCAGTGGGATTCATGGGACATGAGCTACTTATTCAATGGAGATGACATACTAAAAATATTTGAGTTTAAATATTGATCTGAAATTATTTTATAACCAGTTGAAGTTAAATTTTCAAGCTTCTGTGAAAAATCTAGATTTCTGTTTCTTTTGTCGGATGAAAAATTACGTTTTTGTTTGATCTTCGTTCAGATACAAGAATCTGTGGTTTGACGAGGCTCAGTAGGTATTTTCAGGGGTCTCAAAATGGCTTTCAGGTTACTAGAGAGTTCTTAAACAACCCAGGGATGCAAACAGTACTTTTGTTCTCAAAACACTGCAGTGCACATTGTCATCGTCTCCTGAACTTCTTCCCATAGTTCACTAAATATCCCCCAGCTTCTAGGCTCAGATGATCCTCAGTTACTGCTGCCCACACCAATAATTGAACGTGAAACCTGGTCTTCCACTTGGCTTTAATCATACTTGCATTTTCTGTAAAGCTTCGTTTTTCACTGCCACTACTGGGCCACTAGGCAAGTCTGCATGATTGTGCTGTATGACCCTCTCCAGAACTAAAGGACGCCGTGGAGGATGTGCTGCCCTCCCTGACAGAGCAGGGCGTCACCGTCCTCCTGATGACCAAACACTGTGACACACCTGGAATCGAGAGCTTCTCTGATAAAGTGGACGAGGCGCCGGACACCCCGCTCCCTCAGTCCCTCCGATCGCACATCACATTCAAAAGTCCTGCAGTTTATATTTACACCTCTGGAACTACAGGTACTGCAGTGGCTGCATTTGTCCGTTTCCTTTTCAGGTTCATGTGATGATAACATTTCCCCATAAGAAGATGTCACAAGCCCGTTTGTGTCTTGTTGTATTTCAGGTCTCCCTAAGGCAGCTGTGGTCAATCAGAACCGCCTCCTGACAGCTCTGGCTGTTTTAGCTTCAAATGGTGTAATGCCTAGTGATGTCATCTACCTCAACCTGCCTCTGTACCACACAGCTGGATTTATTGTGGGCTTTATTGGCTCCATTGAGACAGGTGAGGCGATTGAGCTCTAGCTAAAACCGTTGTGGCCTCAGCTCAAAAAAGAATTTGTGTGAGATTCCTTGGAGATGGATGAGATAAAGAGTTGTTAGGTTGTTTCATGCATTTCAGGCTGTTAAATAATTAGTTATAGTTCGATGTGTACAGCAGCAGGGACGAGACAGCTGTGTTGCCAGGTGCTGAACCGCTGAAGATGCTAGAGTTATCATATTTCAGGCCAAACTGTTGTACAGCTTCAAAATCACCGCATCAAACAAACTGATTTGATGCTTGAACCAAACAAAAGCTGTAAAGCACAATCACAAAGAGGTTTTGAGAGGCGGGGTTGAAATCAAAGCAGAGATGTGATGGATAATTTAAAGCAGATCCAGGTTCAGGTTGTTGTTATATATTACTGACAAGAGGAAATTGTCCTGCTTCTTAGGGCAAACAAACCATTTAAAAACCGATTGGGTTTGCTGAAAAATGCATCGTCACAAAGCTGAAGAGAAAGCTGTTTTTCTCGCGTCATAAAAAGTTAATGTTTTTGGACAGACGTCGTTTTCACAGGACAGCGATGATGACTTAACATACGATGAATAATCAGCTCTGAATCATTTTAATGATGTGGAAAAGCACAGAAACTATGACATGTTTACAATGTAGTAGCTACATTCAAGGTTTTTTTTTTTTTTTTTTTTAAAGAATTATTCATCTTCCAACATGCACTGGCTTCCCACCATCAGTTTTATTTGATGCTGGAGATATCACTCCAAGCTGTTTCGATGGAGGTGCTCATACACCAGCTGTGCCCCGTGAAGACCATGCAGGTTCCTGATAGAAGGACCCCTGTTACATGGCCTTCACGAGGTTCTCACACATAACCTTTTGCAAAATCGTAAACAGAATTGAACACTTCTCCACGTTACACAAAAGTGATGTCCCTGCTACCCCTTCTCCCTCTTGTTTTCCTGCCCCTGGGAAACCAAGAGAAAGAGTCTTTTGTCGCTGTGAAGCATTAATCTGAACAGAGCCGGGTCAAACAAGACCAGATTACCTCCACTTTCTAAATGCTTTTGTCTAAATAGGCTAAAGTTCACACTGCTATAATACGTCAGGGTAGGCAGCCTGAGCTAGACACATATTAGGACATATCCAGTACAGCCCCAGAACAATCACAGTCCCGCAGTTCAATGGCATAGAGTTGGTTGGCATGAGTTTTTGGAAAATATTCAAATCTTACACAAAGCCCATCTTTGATTCAGTCAATTCAAAAATATAAATTGAATGTAGAAATAACTTAATACTGTAGTTAGTGGTATTTGCAGATACATCTGAAATGTATTGGTGAATCATTAAAAAAATGTAGATAAATGTCCCTAACAAACTAAATGTCAGCTGTGTATATCTACTTTTATAACTGAATATTTGAAGTTTTAAAAGGTTGTGAACAGTAGAACTTGCTGAATGGAAAAGCCATAAAAGTGAAGCTGAATCTGTTGTCATCACATTCCTATGTTGTTAAGACCATAATCAAATTGTCTTTGTCTTTGTCTTTTTTTTTTCACTGTCTTATTTTGAAGGGTCAACTATCATCCTGAAGAGGAAGTTTTCTGCCTCTCAGTTTTGGGACGACTGCAGGAAACACAGTGTGACTGTTATCCAGTACATCGGAGAGGTGATGCGTTACCTCTGTAGCACATCAAAGGTGAAATGACTTTGACTGTTCCCGCCTTTTAACATCATGTTGTTCAGCCATTCAAAGCTCCCTGCTTCAAAACCTATAACTAAGCAGTATTGCCTTATTTCAGGATTGTTTAAGTAGGAATAATATTTGTTTTAAAAATAAAGCATTTTGAAGATTGATAGCAATATTTAGTAACTTTTAGTAACACAAACCAGGGGCAATCTCTCAGGGGTGGCAGGAGGTTAATGTGACTCAGGGGCAGGCACTACCGTAGATAAGGCCTTTAAGTGAAGAGGCTTTTGGACAGAATTTAACTGGCCTAGAATTGAAATATATTAAAAGAAAATAGATATGTATGTGCAGTTTTATTCATCTGTAGTTGCGAAGGAGCTGCCATGATTGTCCCTGATGCCTCATAATTAAAAATATTGGTCTAATTTGTTGACAGCCCTATTTAATAACCTTCATCTATTAACTGAATGCCAATTTAGTTGTAATTACTAGAGATATTGCGACTCAAACAAGCTCACCCTGGACTCTCTGGCAGGGTGCTGTGGTTACCGTGCACAATCTTCTCTGCCATCTTAACTACTGTAAAACGTCTTTGCTCTGGACAGCTGCAGAGGCAGAGCCCTGTGAACCGGCTGCAGCGAGCTGCAGGAAGATCAAGTCAGAGATAACTTTCCAGTTATCTCCTGTACATTCCCACAGAGCTGCACAGCTGGCAAACCAAACCAAAATAGAAATAGTTAAATCTCGACTATCATGTTCCAGCCTTTTGCGTCATTATCTGTAGGGCAGGAAACATTATGAATACACCAAAATTTTAGTGCTGTGGCAAATATTTAAAGATTCAAAGATATTTAATAATTGCGTACTTTTGTTATCTCTTGCAAATGTATCTGTTGAATTTAGGAGTACTGTAAACATTTTGTCTACATGTATGGCCATTCAGAGTATCAAATTGCATCACATGAAGTGCAGTCTCAATTTACTGCGTGACCCTGCACCAGTCAGAGGAGATGGTTTGTCTGTATCTGGTCACCTCTAGGAATAGATGCTGGCCTTTACTTAGGAAGGCCATATCGAGTAACTTGGCAAGTAAATTTCCCTGTACGAGTATATAACTTAAGGGTCACTTTCATTACAGTAAATTACATTTCTTATACAGAGTTTGTATGGGTTTTTTAGCGGTGAGTATTTTGAAGTCACACAGAAATATTTTTGCTTGTGTGAATGGTTTCTAATGTCAAATTCTTACATATAGACAGGGATTAGGTGTACTCCATCAGAAAGGTTTCTAATGCTAATTAAGGGCCTAATTAGATGACTGATATGAGTGTGATTAAAAGCAGCGCACTTTATAAACAGCCTAGCAGAACACATGACAGGTGCGTTCCCCCCCCCCACCCACCCTCAATCATTGATTTCTTTTATATGTGCAAAATGCTTGATCTGTTTATTTTTATTTTCATGTGAAAATACAGAGAGAAAATGACAAGGACCATAAAGTAAGACTGGCCATTGGTAATGGTGTCAGAGCAGACGTATGGAGAGAGTTTCTCAGTCGCTTTGGGAACATTCAGGTCCGAGAGTTTTACGCCTCCACTGAGGGAAATGTGGGATTTATCAACTATGCGGGGAAAATTGGAGCCATTGGACGTGTCCACTTCTTGCATCGGGTAAGGATGAGATCATCCAAAAACAAAAAAACATTCGTATTTCTGTTAACTTAGTTGAAATTTCATAGATTTAATACCTATGTATCAGGCTGTGTGATCCCACCTCAACCTCTGAGCTTTCATCAGCCTCTCATGGCGGAGCTCGGAACAGCTGTTTGAGTCTTCATCCATTCGCTGAGTCTAGTAGAGGACCATGAATGTGATGGAAAGCTCTGAAAAAGCTTGTAAGATGACCTTGAGTTTACCAAACGTACTGATCCCAGGTTGAAGAATGAGTTTCCATATAGTATTTATTTAGCGGTTCAAAAGAAATGATTATTTTTTTTATGCATCATTGGAGCTCATTCCAAAACATTCTGCATTGTGTTTGTATGTATCAACAATAGGATGACATGTACACAGTGGTTTATTCTGTTGGTATGAAGATTAACTGGGCACATATTTTACATATTACTGATGTCGTAACCTCCTCCTGTAGAAGCTGTTTCCCTACACTCTTGTCAAGTATGACACAGAGCGAGATGAACCAATCCGAGACGCTAACGGCCTCTGTGTGGAGTCACCCAAAGGTGAAGAAACAACTGTCAATATAAACTACTGAATCACACATTTCTCTATGCACTTTATAGAGATTTTTCTATACTCATTTTATGCATTATGACACTTAATATAATATCTAGATCAAGTAGTCTGTTTACAAACCAAATCATAACCCTGGTGATGGAGCAAGTAGTGCGTTAATAATGTCAGTAACGTCAGTGGCTTTCTCTTTAAGGTGAGACAGGACTGCTGGTGTCCAAGATCACAGACATCGCTCCTTTTGTCGGCTACGCCCAGAGTGAGGAACAAACGGAGAGGAAAAGACTTCGTGACGTTCTCAAGAAAGGAGATCTTTACTTCAACAGTGGAGACCTAATGAGGATTGATAAAGACAACTTCATTTACTTTCAGGATCGTGTAGGTGACACATTCAGGTACAGAGCTCTTGTGCACTATGATTTTTATTTTGACACTTGTTTATTTCTTTACAGAATAACTTGATAATTTTTACACCTTAGTATCAGCCATATTACACAACGACAAAATTAAAGACCCGAACAAACAGGATGAAACATCATAAGGTCGCTGACTTTTTACTGTAAAAGGTGAAAAGCACAAAACAGTCAGTGAAAAGATAGATGCCATTTGTGTTTCAGTTTCTGTAGTGTCACATCTTGTAGCTTTTTAGGAACACGATAAAAGTTCTCTACTCTGATAAAAGAAAACATCAAACAAAGTGGTTATGATGTTTCTTTTTCTTTCAAATGTGCTTTTGTCTTACCCTTATATTTTCATGGATAACCTCTTGCTTTAATCTTTCAGCAGTAAACAGTAAACCTTCCTGCATGTCATGCACCAGGCTCCTTTAGAAAAGCTTTGAAATTGTGGGTAAACTTGTATTTGCTGTGTCACTTTTAGCGTGCAAAGAGAGGACATGTTTTTGTTCCCCCACATGCACACACCTGTAAACTATACTTTTGCCTCATGTGTTAAAACACAAACAAACAAACTTATAGGCCTATAAAGCCGTAACCTCTTTGATCCCACAGGTGGAAAGGTGAGAATGTGGCCACGACCGAGGTGTCTGACATCCTGACCATCAGTGATTGTCTCAAAGAGGCCAACGTTTATGGAGTCCAAGTGCCAGGTGATGGTCATTTCCTCCTCCTGAACATTCTCCCAGTGTCTTTAATGAGAATATCTTGACTTCCAAAAGGCAGATCATTGAAAAGAGATATTGATTTTGGTAATGAATCAGTTTTTTTTGTTTGTTTTTTTTGTCAATGCAGGACACGAGGGCCGGATAGGAATGGCGGCTGTCACTGTGGAGGAAGGCGCCCAATTTGATGGAAGTAAAATGTATAGCCATGTGGTCAGCTACCTGCCCTCATATGCCCGACCTCGCTTTATAAGGATACAGGTAATTTCATTTCACACACACACACTTTACTGCATTTCACCAGGTACATTAAATTAAAAAAAAAAAAACTATTAATATTTGAAAAACAAACAAAAAAATGTAAATAAGACTGGGATCAATGTTTATGCCACATTGTCAGAGTTGCAGCTGCATTTTCAATGATATTTTGACACACCTGAGTATCTGAGAGAGTATCCTGTACTTTTCGTCCATGTAGAACGCTGTGGAGGTGACTGGGACTTTCAAGCAGATGAAGGTGAAGTTGGTGGAGGAGAGTTTTGATCCAGGACGTATCCAGGACCCTCTTTATGTCCTTGTCGATAATGAGAAGGCCTACA
The DNA here is from genome assembly GCF_002260705.1 of Seriola dumerili. Lineage (NCBI taxonomy): Eukaryota > Metazoa > Chordata > Actinopteri > Carangiformes > Carangidae > Seriola > Seriola dumerili. Next base: position 6,353,256 of record NW_019174266.1, read on the forward strand.
TACCGCTGACGTCTCCGGTCTACTCCTCCATCATATCAGGAAACATCAAACTATGAGCAGGTTCTTAGTGTTCACTAACTGCATGCTTTTCTGACTGGCTGCATTGATACTTTTAATAGTGAACTTCCAGCTCAGGGACAGAACAAATCTCAAAGTATAACTTATACAGTATGTAGTAAACCAACATGGAGACATAAACATCTTTGTCAATAGCAGTTCATGGGAGTCAAACGTTTAAAACGTAATCGTAAGGATTAATCTCAGGGGCCAGAGTCAGCCTGCGAGGAGTGGAGGGAGTTTGATATACATAAATGATATACATATACTTACTGACAAGTGGTAATATAAATAGTGTATTTACTAGCATGATGAGGACCGCTGTTTCTAAAGTAATCTGTCTAATAATGGTGTGGAGAAGTGTTGCTGTTGGGGTGATCGCATCAAAGACACAACATGGATAAACAGATAGTGTACAGTCTAACAGTCTTCATGGAGAGCAAACTATAATGCAGTGACTTTCTCTCACAGGTACTATCTGATGTACTCAACAGATTACTTTGTTTTTAGGAAAGATGTAAGTAGCGTGTAGTGGTTTTAGAATTACTTATTATAAATGACTTTCCTAAACATTAAAGTAATTCCTGTTGTAAAACCAGAACTAGTTTTCATGTTTATGTCTGCTCTCATTTCACTCATCATACTCACAACAACAACACAAATTTTCCAAGTGTGACGTATGTGGAAAAACCACATGGTGGAGACAAATGCACACGCTGTCAGAGTCTCTGTCTCCAGGGATAAACAGTGCAGTACTAGAAACATGACAGCGACAAAAATGTTGAGCAGGACACCTGAAAATTACACCTATGTGTGATTTTTTTTTTTAACATCCTGTTTCAAAACCATGTGCATTAAAATTCTATACTGACTAACGCACTAACATTCCTCGGGGCCAAAACTATGAAAACCTTCTTCTTCGGTCCTTTAATTAACTTTAAACTTTAATTACTTTAATTAATCAACTTTGACAATTAAAACTGTACTTTACTGTCAAGCACGGTCTGTTTTAATCAGTTACAAGGCTGCTCGGATGTCACTTTTTCACTCGGTAAACAATGACTGTGTCATGTTTTTCAATGGCAGACACCTTTTGTTAGTTTTGTTTTGGACTTTTGGCACTTCCTGTTTTATTTTGTAATTTGGTTCCTTGTGTGTCTCAGTGTTTTGGCTTCCTGTCTTGGTCTTGTTTCTGTGTAGTGATTGTCTGCCCCGCCCTAATGTGTTTCACCTGTGTGCAATCACCTTGCCTCCTGTGTCTATACAGTCTTTGTGCTCCCCCTTTGTCTGTGTTGGTTCGTCTGTTTAGTTCAGCGTTTGTTCACGTCGTCTGTTCATGTCTGTTATTGTGGTTAACAAACCTGTCTGCACCGTTCCCCAAGTTTTGGCTGCATTTGGGTCCTACTTACCCCTCCAAACCTTGACAGACTGAATCATCTATGTACAGGAAAAAATATACGATATATTCATATACAGCAAGACAAAACATAACAGACTTAGCGGTATTAACACAGTGAGTAATTCCCCTCTGCTACCTGTCATTTGAAACCTCAGAAAAGTGCACTGTTGTTGTGTGATTATAGTGTAATACACACTGAACCATCCTGGTGGAGGAAAGAGTGGTTTTATTCTTTTATGATCAGTTTGCTGCTTCAGATGAAAAAGATGGAGAGATTCACAGAAAGTTAATCGTTGATTTGATAACTATAAAGGTCAATAGGCTTGTTTTCCTTGTTCCTGCTGTCGGCTGAACTGTGCCACAAAGCAATGATTTTAGGCAGTAAGTATAGTTTTCTCAGTGTTCACACTAATTTGAGTTCAAAGTATACGTGTCAATGATGACGAATGATATTTTGGAACCCTTGCTGAGGGTCACAATAGGGTCATTAAAAGGCCGAAGACAAATGTGTTGCAATGATTGTACAATAGCCCTATGCTTTGTAAGGTCATTATCCTTTGTAAGATCATTTTAATTTATTGTGCAAGAGCAGTTGTTCCCGGCCTTGGTATATATGAGTTTTGTGAGTTTTAGAAATATTCTTAACATTTAGTTTCCAAGGTCGAAGAGAGGATGAGCAGTAAGAGCATAAAAATAGCTGATACTTTTCACTGTTGGCAGCAGTTCATAATTTGAAACACAGCCCATGAGTTACAGTGTAATTGGTTAGTATGAATGGTTCCAACTGGTTAGGGAACAAGGGAGTAATAATTTAGAAGAAAGGTGAAATAAATACCATAAGTGTTTTTGTAAATGCTGGGTATTAACGGGATACAATACAAAACTGAGGTTTTGGGGAAATGGTGTTAACTGTGTAATAAAAGAGTTAAAAAGTATAGACTAAGGGGGGAACAGCCACACATTATATTAAAGCCTGCGTGGTTCTTACAGTGTAATTCAAAGAATTAAAATAATTACACGGTTTATGCCATGTTTGATGCATCTACATCATCTACATAATAAATATAAAAGAAGCGACTAATAACAACGGTGTTGAATTTGAGTGAAATAAAGGTCGGCCCGATAGCCTCAGAAAACTGTTTATTTTCCATACATTAATCATATTCATTCAACTTAGTTTAAAAGCACCGCTTTAAACAATTGTAACTGCAACTGACCAGATAATGTTGGTGATGTAGTTAACAAATGTTCAATAACCGGTGTGATTATGATTTAATAAAATCTCGCGCAGCGTGACGTGTAATTATTAGGGCGGTGCACGTCAGACACTCCTTTTTAAACACGGAGATCATATTTCCCCAGACTTAAATTTTGTCGCCAGTTTTGTACCCTCCGTGAAAGTAAAATTTAAAAGTAAAACAGTTGTTTCTTCTTTCATTCTCTCAGTCTTCTTCTACAGTCTTTTGTTGGTACCATGGTTCATACAACGTATACACTTAGATTTAATACTGTTTTACCATAACACCATGAACATCTTGTCTCCACACAGGAGCAAGACAATGACTCTTCTGAAACACCCCAAGAGGTTGGCTCAAAGTTCAAGAGGCGTAAACTGTAGGTATCAGTGCAGATATAATTTGCTGTTTTGAGGTGAATTTTTCTGTACTCTTGCAGCAGTAGGACTGGTACTTTCCTCCTCATAATGTTTACCTATATTCTATATACCGTTGTTACGGGTTTGGCAATTTTGCCATTGTTGCTTTACGCGAGAAACCCTTATTTTTTAAGAGATTTAAATTACGCAATCACTGCTATTCAAATCGCCACACGCGTTGGCAAGTTCAAGAGGCAGAAACCTTTTTACAGTGTTTTGGACAGTTTTCTCGACAAAGTGGCGAAGCAGCCGCACAAGAGGTTCATACTGTTTGAGGAAAGCTCCTACACTTACAGCCAAGCCGACAAAGAGAGCAACAAGGTGGCCAGAGCTCTGTCGACGCATGCCCAACTGAAGGAGGGCGACACGGTGGCCCTGTTCTTGGGTAACGAACCGCAGTTTGTGTGGCTGTGGCTCGCACTGGCCAAGCTGGGATGCATAGCTTCTCTACTGAACAACAACATCCGATCCAAGTCTTTGCTGCATTGCTTCTCCTGCTGTGAAGCCAAGGTCCTGGTCACTGGTGCTGGTAAGCTGAAATCCTCCGTGTGATCATAAAATAAATGTCAGGTTTTCTGCATTATTTACTTGCTGCACAACGAATACAAGGTGGCAGTGGTGTGTCACATAAACCTGCGTTTATGTTTCAAGTACCAGTTCATGATCAGTACAGTCTTGTGCAGGAATTGAATTGTTCTCTTCTTTAATAGATTATCAACAATGTTATTTTTGTATCCTCCTGTGAACTTGTTCTCGGCTGATATGATGCTGATATCAATATTTGGGAGTTAAGCTATAACTATATGTTTCACGTAAACACATATCATGAACACACAGCCTTGATCCTGACTCTTGTGTTATATGTCAGTTCTCTCTGGTGGACAAACTATAGAATGGATACACTATTATTAATTTACCTCAAAACCAGTGTGTCTTTCCTGTGCTGCAATTTCTTGTTACTTATTGGCCAACATATAAACCGATACCCGTCTACACTAAGCTGACATCAGCCGACGTATTAGGGCAGACATCAGTCTAGTTCTAGTTTGAAGAATATTGAGAGCTACTGAGAACCAGAGTTGAATTCCTTGTTTTGCTGTTTTATTGTTACTGCATGGAAGCCTTCACTAGCTCTCTTCTGCCTGTGTGCGTCAGAATTACGAGGGGCCGTGGAGGAAGTGTTGCCCACCTTGAAGCAGCAGGGCGTCCGTGTGTTTATCCTCAGTGATGACTGTGATGTGGAAGGCATTGAAAACCTCTCTGATAAAATCCAGCAGGCCTCAGACCAGCCTCTGTCTCCTCAGCTAAGGGCCAACATCAACATTAAGAGTCCCGCGCTGTACATCTATACCTCAGGAACCACAGGTGATCTGATGTGATGGTTTATTTCACCTTCCCTTCTAATCTGCTTTGGCATTTTTAGTGTGCAGGCCCCCGAGCTACAGAAATATCACTATGCTACACCTGCTTCTAATGGCAATGTTGTCTGTTAGGGCTTCCCAAGGCAGCTGTAATCAACCACGAGAGGCTATGGATGGCATCTTTTCTTCAGTGGGTTGCTGGTGTACGCTCAGACGATATCATCTACATATACCTGCCTCTCTACCACAGTGCAGGCTTTCTGATGGGACTTTGTGGAGCCATAGACAAAGGTAACGCACGCACAGTAAATTGTACTAAACCATCAAAGAACTACAAAACATGATTTCCAGGCTGCATCCTGAGGTTCAGTTTATTAAAGGTTAAACTAACAGGTATATGACCTCAAATAACAGTCAGGTTGGCTCTTATTTTCACTGTTTGTATTTCAAAGTCCTAAAGGTCATGAGTTGAGTTATAACTTGTTGCTGAAACCTGTGCCTCTTGATTTCTAGGCATCACTGTTGTTTTAAGGCGTAAATTCTCTGCCACTCACTTCTGGAATGACTGTAGAAAGTACAATGTGACAGTCATTCAGTACATAGGAGAAATTATGCGCTACCTCTGCAACACCCCAAAGGTAAACCTCAGTATAATATCACATATGGTGATAATTAGTATCGTGCAAGTATTGTGAAATACGTAAATGAAATTTGCATGGGCAGCTATAATGCCTGCAGTCTGCTGTTTGTAATCTGAACAGATGGTGGACATTATGTGATCTTTATAATCTAAGTCTCACCTCTGCCGCACTCTCCTCCAGAGAGACAATGACAGAGATCACAAAGTCCGATTGGCCGTGGGGAACGGGATAAGGGCCGACACCTGGGCTGAATTCCTGCAGCGTTTTGGGGACATTCGTATCTGTGAGTGCTACGGAGCGACAGAAGGAAATGTTGGCTTCGTCAACTACATTGGGAAAATTGGAGCAATTGGCAAAGAGCATTTTCTACACAAGGTCTGTTCTGTGCAAGAATTTAGATGATACAGGGTTTCATTTCATCATTACAGTGTGAAGAGCATGTTTACCGAATTATGAGATACAATATTCAAAACAAGTTCAGACAGTATGTTTCATTGCTTTGAACTGTTTTTCAGATGGGATATTCATATGCACTCATAAGGTACGACACAGAGAAAGAGGAGCCAGTCAAAGACTCCAGAGGCTTTTGTATTGAAGTACCTAGAGGTGAGCCAATCTCCTCCAGCGAATATGCCTCTCCCTTGATCTTCCGGCTCCCACTAATGCATACCCTGTGCTCGATGATTTTACCCGCAGGAGAGACCGGTTTGTTGGTGGCAAAGATCGGAGAAAGAACACCTTTCAGCGGTTACGCCAAGAACAGGCAGCAGACCGAGAAGAAGAAGCTGAGGGATGTGTTTGTGAAGGGAGACCTCTACTTTAACAGTGGTGACCTCCTAAAGATAGACAATGAAGGCTTTATCTTCTTTCAAGACCGCATTGGAGACACTTTCAGGTGTGTGGATGAATTACACTGATCAACTTTGACAAGCTGAGCAAATAATGAAAACACTGGGCCCACATCTGGAAACAGTGCTAGTGGATAGATAACAGTCTCAAAAGCAGAAAACAATCTGAACTTGCAGTTCAGGTTATCTTGTTTTTTTTTTTAAGTAAATAAGTTGGAAAATAAGACCAAATTTATGACTGGAAACTGAATTGAAGATATAGGAAACCATTAAATTTGGCTTTATTCAAGATGAATTTAGGTAACATAATTTCAAATTTGAGCAGCTGCACGCACCCTGGTTATATGCTTGCTTTTTAGATATTTGATTCCCTGTAGCTGTTAATATTAAATATTAATAATCTTCATTCAATTATAATTTTGTATTGTCATCTCTTGCAGGTGGAAAGGGGAAAATGTGGCAACCACAGAGGTAGCTGATCTTTTGCTCATGGTGGACTGCATTGAGGAGGCTAATGTCTATGGTGTGAAGGTGCCAGGTAATAATTACATTACTAGCAATAATTTAAGATGTGTAAAGGATGCACTCATGAGATGATGGTTATAGTGAGAGATACGTTTTAGTAAAAGCCTTTGGTCTGACCACTATGTCTGTTTGAGTTTGTGATTTTTAAAGATTCTGTAAAGTTTCACGTGCCTATTAATCATTAACCACTGTAATCATGAACCACATAAGATGAATTTGAAACAGGAAAGCATGTATTTGAAATACTTGGGCATTTACTTTGCCAGAGTACAAAAGACAGGAAGAGCTGTTTATGCGCTTGTTGTGAAATACTCTTTTTGCCTTGACCTTGACTGATTAGGACACGAGGGAAGAATTGGAATGGCAGCACTAAAGCTAAAGAAAAGCATGGACTTTGACAGCAAAGCTACATATCGGCACGTCAAAAACCACCTCCCCAGCTATGCAAGGCCACGCTTCGTTCGTATACAGGTAAACACAGTCCTGCTGGATTGATATATACGAGATTAGAGCATATGAAAAATCAGGACTTTGTCTAAAAATGTCTTGCAAGCGTTATATAACTATTGATTTCTGCTCTGGCAGGATGCGCTGGCAGTGACCGGGACGTTTAAGCAAACGAAGGTGAAGCTGGCAGAGGAAGGCTTCAACCCTGCTGTCGTCCCAGATCCTCTGTTCTACCTGGAGGACAACAAAGGCTACGTACCCATGACCCAGGAGATATTCAGCTCCATCGAAGAGGGAAGAATCAGGCTCTGAATGAGTTCAGTGTTTATTATTAGATCGTCAACCTCAAATATTACATTTGATTGTTAGCCTTTAGCTGATACAGGATGCCTAATAATGCTGGAATAACCTGCACATTGAGCGTGTCTGTGCAGCACATTTCATCAGCTACTTTACCTTCTGTGAGGATATTGTGCAGTGAAATATTTCAAGTGATTTAATGTTGTTTGAAATACTTTTTAATAAAAAGATTTTAAAAACTTGATTGTAAATGAGCAAAGTAATCCCAAATCAATGATATAATTAGATAGTGATCTTCAATTTGAAGCTCAGCGCCAACACAGCAGTAAATTGTTTAATTATTAAATAGCTGAATTACTGTGTGTGTATGTACCTACTGTACACTGCTTTCAGGATCATTAGAGGAGCTTAGGTGCAGTGGCAGTTTCCAGCGGAGTGGGAGAGGGAGCTGTGTTGGCGATAGGAGAAGAAGACATACAGTTCATTCTCCTGCAGGTGGAGGACAAGTGTTTTTGAGCCGCCTGTGAAACCTTCAGGGGGCAGCACAGCGGGTGCCGACCACACTGCACCCACTGGTTGCAGAAACTGGGCACACTGTAGAACTTGGTGAGCTTTTTCAGGACCTGCTTACCCAGCAGATTTGAAGGCATTTCTGTAACCTTAGTCAAAGGACTGGATGCTGGAGTTGATGGCGTGGGGAGAGCACCTGCCCCATCTTTAAGAGCAGGCCTTGTGTCAAAGTCGTAGCCGGACAGCGGCCCGACGTAAGTGTAAGGCAGAGGCTCGCTGTTGCAGCTAAGAGAGCGCATTGGTCTCCTAGAGCGGTTCCAAGCCTTGTCAATCCACAGCTCCACTTGAGCTTTGTCCAGCATGGATGCGGCATCCTCTTTTTCATCAGACCTGGTGTCTGAGTTGGGGTCTTGGTTTTCTTCTGCTTCCATCACGTCGTCTTCCCCTGCCTTTGATTGGTCTGAGTTATTGGGACCCTGCGTCTCAGCCAGAAGAGTGGAAGCCGTTTTGGAGATGATGCCCCAGTCCTTAAGGATGTCATCTGCAGTAGTGAACTGTGAGGTCACCGTGAATCGGATGATGCGTGTGGTGTGAATGTCGGCAGGGATGAGGTACATGGTACCTGACCGGGTCAGTCTCCTCAGCAGCTCCTGGGTCAAAGCATTTCCTCCCTGCAATAAGAAAATAATATATTCATGAACATCGCAGGGCCAAACAAGCTCAAAGCTTCCAAACAAAACGAAAGCATTTTCAGCAACATCAGTTTTAAGGTTTCCACTCTTTTTAATGATCGCTGATATTGCTCTCACCTTCACCTGTGCTTGATAAGAACTAGTCAAGTAACTCACCTTTGAACAAGGTATGACTAGGTGACTGAAGTTTATATGTCTCGGTAATGATTAGCCAGTGAAAGATACGATGCCAAACAAAGAACTAACTTTAACACAAACATTTTTATAGTGTACTGATTAGATAGTTCAAAGTTGCGCTACATACTTTCAGGCAGAAGACCACCAGGCCAAGGTGCCTCGCGGCAGGAACCTCAAAATTTGGGTCTCTCCTTATGTGAGACTCTAAGAGTTTGGCCATCTCGATCCCCTGAAAACAACAGAAAAAAAAATACACATTTAAATTCTGAAACTTTAAAATAATTATGGTGTTTGCCACATCATAATTCTCTACAGTAAATAAACTTGCTAATTTGATCCTTATTTGATGATCCTGGATTTAATTTATCTCTAAAATTATTTGCAGGAAGAGAACTGAATGCCTCTTACATGTCTGATATGAGCCTGGAGGTTTTTCAGTCCAAAGGAGCGCATCACAAACCAGAGTTTGAGAGAGCGGAAACGTCGGCTGAGGGGAATTTGCCAGTGCTGAACAACAGAGAGAAGCGCTGTTATCACTGTTATTGGATTAAATTATTCACTATAATGGTTGAATATTTTATTTAGTGAAGGTGTGACATTATCATACCATAAAGTCAGTGGCTGCCTGTGAGTTTTCATGTCTGAGATAAACAGGGTCAACACTGAAGGTCTGTTGGAGCTTATACTTATCCTTTACCCTGAGAAAACAAAGTTCAACCATTTTACCAGCCAACAAGCATCCTTCATATTCACCTTTGATTTATTAGTTATTAATTCCAGATAGATAATGTTTATTTCTGAAGAAGGGCAATAAGGCTTCAGCGTTCTTAATCACCAGAAAGCTGTGCAGTCAAAATGCACCATCATCCACTTGGAAGGGTTAAAGACAAAAGAGTGGGCAAAGTCGATGCCCTCCAGTGACCAGCGGAGCTCAGGACAGAAGTAGGCCGAGCCAGCATACGCAGCATCGACGTGAAGCCACAGGCCCTCTTCCGCACCTGTAAGAACAACAGTTTCTATACAAGTATACTGTACTATAATAATACATGTCAGTGTTTGACTTTGCAAACAGTGTTAAAGTAGACGTCACTGAAAGTGAATTTGAAGACATACACACTGGTCCCAGTTCAGATAGCTTGTCGAAGGCACACACTCCTGTAGTTCCCAAAGTCGCACACAGCTGAACAGGAGAGAAACAAAATCACATGGTTTTAATTATGTTTAAAAACACGAACCGGTTTCTTGTTGTGTACATAATTCAGTTCAAATCCTACCACTTACCAATTTCCATACTTTACTTTTTTAGTTGTTTGAGTGTTTTTTTTTTTTTTTTTTTTACCCTCTAGGCATCATCATATCTGTTTCATTTCAATACACTGTCAAAGTGAACCAGCTCTTTGCAGAGGTGAAAGAAGTGTATTAATCAGTATTATCAGCAAAAAGTACTTAAGTATCAAAAATAATAGTAGTAGTTTTGTGTTATTATGTCCTCTGTGACTGATATATTGTCATACATGCCATTAGTAAACAGTGTTAAGTCAAGTTTCTGTAAGCTTCATGACTCTATTACGCTTTCAAAGTTAGTTGGCAGTATTGCGAAACATGTGATGTCAAAAATAATAGTATGATTCTTAAACTCCCCGCAGAGGCACCCCCAACACCCTCATTATACCCACCCGTCCTTCAGTTTTGTATACGTACCATGAAAGGGACCAGTCCCATCCTCCTGTCTTCTTGTATGGCCTGTTTTAAAGTGTCTCCCCTCAGAGACAACTGCTCATCAGTGGGCAGAAACCTGATCTTCACCAGAGAAATCAGACCTGCCTTTTCCACTGATGAATGAGCCTATAAAAGCAGTCATTACATCAAATCAGTTCATCAGCTTATTTCATCACATTGATGGGGAACTACTGTAGAAGAAGCGGTTACACGGACCTGATCTGAAGCGTAGGCCACCAGCCTTGAATTTAGGACTGAGTCGTCCACTTCCTGGTCGAGCTCGGCCCGCAGCTGCAAGATTTTGTCTTTCCTGGCTGCCAGCAGAGCAACCAGTGTACTCTCACTGACTGTGCTCTAAGGAGAGTCGAGGAGAAGAGGAAACTAATCAGCTCTCAGTTACCACAGAGACTGTTGTATAAAGTTTTTGGGTTTAAAATAAACAGATCAAGGTGTCATGAACCTGCAGTATGCCTCCACCTCTGCTGTCAGGATGCTGATGCAGGAAAAAGGAGGGGAGCCCCAGAGCTTTACACAACCAGTCCATCACATTCATTTCCAACTCTGTACACGCTGGGCTAGAGGCCTGTGCGAAACCAGTATCAATATCATTCATCACTGTTGTGACATTTTTTAAAATGGAGGGAAAAAAAAAAAAAGTGGGTTGTCCCCTTACCCAGGTGAATCCAACACAGTTGATGGCATCGGCCAGCATGTCCCCGAGCATAGAGGGCCATGAAGTCAGACTGGGGTAGTAGGCATGCATGTGAGGGCTCTGCCAGTGAACCACCTTCGGGGGGAAAAAGATGACAAAATACTTACTTCCTTGCTGTAGTTTCAAATGGCTGATATGATGATAGGTGACAATAGGAACTTACTCCTGGCATGACCACCTTCTCAATGTCGTTGAAGATAGTCTCCCAGTCCTCCGGCTCTGTAGGCGCAGTATCGGGGAGAAGCTCCTTCATGTAGCCGGGTTTCACATCTGGAATCACCCTCCTCTCCCTGATGGAGCCCAAGTACTGTGTGATGTAGTCCACCAGCTCCTTGCCTGATCAGGAATAGGTATTATTTGCAGTGAAATACAACATTAACACAGACAAAAAGAGTAAATATAGTGAAATGGACTCATGATTACCCCTGCGATTGTATTCCTCAGCCTGCATTTTTTTTTTCTTTCTTTTTTTTAAGATGAGAGCTCTTTGAGTTACTTCGTTGTGTGTAACTTGTGGCTAGAATGATGCTTTGTGTATTCAGTAGCAGAGATCACAGTCCTATATAGACCCTGTTGTGAAGAACACGCCCTAAATTGGTGACGCATTTGAACCACCAAAGAAATGCCCTCCACGTGTTCTTTCCATCATTGGGATTGTTGGTCACATTACCCGTTGACTCCACACTTGCACCAAATATTTACCCTCATTTGGTGGTGATGGTTTACTAATTCATATTTCCATTAAATTATACTGTATTAACCATAACGGGGCACTTCTGTATATCAAGAGTGTAATTGATTGCATGTCATTATAACTTCAATATACATCAGTCGCCCTGCACCTGAAATAAATTCTTTTGATGCGTAAAAAATGAGCTGAAAATGTCCCTGTGTAATTATTTCATGTCATATATCAGATTATAAACTTTATGTATCTGAAATGTATTTTCCATATGATATGTAACCATACATTTAAAATGTATCAAACACATCTACAACATATTGCAGCAGTTCATTTAAATACATTACATATTTTTACTATATAAACTTGACAATAAGATAAATAGCTAATGTACAGTCGTATTTTGTAATATATTAAACAATGATCAAAATCTTCTACTATGTTTCGTAAAGTATATTTTGATTCCTTACGTTATTAGATTGCTAAAAGTCCGACTGATGCACTGGTACATATGTAGCATTTTACTGTTGTAACTGACTGAGGTGAAGCTAGTTTAATTACTTTACAATTTAGTCCAGAATCAGAATCAGAATCAGAATCTGGTTTATTGCCAAGTAGATTTTCAACATACAAGGACTTCAGTCCAGGAATCCAGTATAGGGTTTCAACCTAGGTTTAGGGTTGGTGTTCAGGCCTCCTCCAAAGGGTTACAGGGGTGGGAATGATCAGGGGAGGGCTGTAACTAACTACACTTACACTTACTTTTACTTGAGTACTGTACTTAAATAAAATGTTGAGGTATTTGTGGCCCAAGTATTAGAGCAAATGCTAGAGAATGGTCTGAAACATGAACCCAGATTTGTCTAGCAGAACATTGTTTTTTTCTGTCCTTGTATCTCTTATCTTGTGACCCTTTGAAGGCAGCCAACCCCTAGATTGGGAACCACTGGATTAAACTACAAAACTGTGTAAAAAGTAGTTCAAATAAGCTCCAACTTGAGCAGCTGCTACAACAGTAAAAGGCTGCGTACACACTGGTGCAACAGAACTAACAATGTAATTTATCATATCAGTATATTTTCTGTGAAATAATACTTAAGACTTTGGCTAAATTTAGCTGATAATACCTCTGCACTTTTACTGAAGTAGAATTTTAAATGCATGACATTTACCTGTCCGTCTGAGTAGTTCTTCCACTAACACTGAGGAGTTATGATTGATAATTATTTCCTACCCTCATTAATCAATGAGGGTAGGAAATAAATAAAGAAATGAAGAAGAGACACAGTTTTACTGCACAAACTTCTTTCTTTTCTTGGACTTTTGCTTTTTTGTGAAATATTGTATATTGATAATATGACTTCTCTGGACCTCAGTTATTTAAATGAAATTATTATTTGTTTAAAATTACTCTTTGGTTGAAGTAGCGGTTACATATTTTGCTAAATACACAGAGGCTATTCCCTTTCTTTCTTGCTTGGAATCAGATTGATACCACTCTTAGGCTTTATCTGTATGGTAAATATGTAGCTGGAGCCCGCTCTGCCATTTCCTCCTCTCATCTTGCCCGAACATATTACAGAAGATGACTGTTAGAGAAAATCAGTATTTGTATTGGATGAAGACCTTTTGCAAACAAATAGAGAGGTAATGTACAGGGGACGAAACAAAAAAATTAACAATGACTGAACATGCAGTAATAGGATGAGGCAAACACGTCCATGTGACAGCTTATCTCTGCCTTTCAAACGCTGACAAAAGCTCGAGCAGCACCTGGACTGTTCACTCACTGCGCTCTTTACTTTGCATTGTGCTCGACATGTGCTAGATCTCATCTGCCTCTCTGGGGAAGCCAGTGGTTGGACACGAGTCTAACCGTAATTCAAAACACACTAAGCACACATCTACAAACATACCAGGGGGACAATGATGAGAGGCAATCCATTAATTCTGTTGATTCAGTGAAGCTAAGAAAAGCACCAGGGGCTGTTTATCCAAGCCATTTGAAACTGGTATTTCTATTAAATAATATTAAAACTGCAGGTTTAAGGCACTTAAAGTTCACTGGAAGTTAATGTAGAAACCCACTATTGTTACATTACTTATTAACACCACAACCAGAGATTTGTTTGTCAAAGTCGATGTTTGCTGTTAATTTAGTCACATTTTAAAACATGGAAAGTATGTTTGTTTTCAACATACATAATAACTAACCCTAACCCATTTATTCCGCAGTTGAGCTTAAACGCACAAGTTCTTTGAGTCTGAGCAATCTGACTTTTGATCAAACTGAAGGACAGCGGCAGGCAATGATTAGAGTAATGGTGTGTGTGTGTGTGTGTGTGTGTGTGTGTGTGTGTGTGTGTGTGTGTTTTAATACACAGAAATAAGTGCTATGTGACACTGGACACTGTGGACTATTGTGCTCCTTTCTTTACGTCTGGGAGTCCGAGCCTGATGAAAGCAGGTTCATAATTGTGCAATTGAAGCTCAGGCTCTGCATTGTGACATCAAAGTCAAAGTGCTTCGTGAAAGATCTTGTTCTGTTGCTTTTATTCAAATAGGCTGAATACATCAACTTGACACCAGGCTACCACAAAGAAAACCCCAGGCTTGATAATACAAGCCTAAAGTCAGAAACAAAGAGGATGTGGCCACTTAGTTTGACATAAGGAGGAGCAAAAAAGACACACTGACTAATAGTGAGAAACCCAGAGACAGTGAAAAAAGGGGAACAGGAGTTAAGCATGCGTATATAAACTTGGCTTAATTGATTATTGATTAATTTTTTTTTTTTAATTCAAGCCATGTTACTGGAAGGTTGACTTTTGGACTCGTGGTATAAATCCGCAAATGGACAGTGAAAGAATACCACTAGCCCTTCCCTCATTACCACCTACCAACTGCTGCACTGGAGCTGGGTAGAGGCCAACACATCAGATCTGTTGTAATGGGCAGCTTCCAAGTGTGGATGTGTGAGTGTAAGCAGTGCATTCCTCAAAAATTCCTGCCACTGTATGTGTGATCATTTAATAAACACCTGATCATTCTGTAAAGGACTGATCCAGTTCACTATACTCTAGGTCATAACAAAGACCAGCAGTAGCTAGTATTGTGCAAATACACTTTGGAGTAATCGGAGGAGTATGGGAGCAGAAAAATTACTAAAGTTGTTTTCATCTTGTTTGTATCACCTGCAGAAACCAAGTATGTTAGCGGTTCTGGCTCTTTTTATCATTACACCTTCAGTGCATTCAGTACTCTATTACTGCTGGATGAATAAATCATTTGATGGACTGTTTACCATCTCCTCATGTTACTGAAGATGGTGAGTCACTAAAAATCATTGCCAGCATTATTTTTCAGCAGTTACAGATATGCAACAACAAGTCTTTATAGGCTCTGTACAGTATTATACAATTTTAACATGCTTACAATGATTCTTGAGCTGCTGGCCTCTCCTTATTAAACAAATGCACGGGTTCCTACACACACACATTCCCAAATACGTACATGGATTTGGACTCCATGTAAGTTCACCGGTGATTTCCTGGGATCAGCACTGTCATGGAGATGCATCCCTGAGGGTGTTCTTCACAAGGGCCTCCTGTGATCAATCAGCCTTGTTACAGCATAACAAGTGAACTGAGGGCAGCCCTTGTTGTAGACAACACCCCTTCTTTGTATTTGCAGTGGTTGTTTATTGTTTCTGTCAGTTTCTTTGTTTTTTTTTTTGTTCTGGTTGAGGGCCAGATGATGAATCCATGTCACTCCCCAAAGCTGTAAATATTGTTGTGTAATGGAACAACTCAGTATAAGACAGAGCTCTGCCAAAATTCGGATGCTGTGTTTCTTCCTGCTGGTCGTTTATCTCAGTAAAGTGAGGGACATTCCACCAACCTTGCAGTTCTCAACTAATAATTTCCGAAACATGATCAGTTTACTATAGTGTTTTAACTAGTTTTACTGATGACAATAAACAATCAAAAGCTTCAGACAACTTAAATGACTCAGACTGAGTTATATTATTTAATATGTCCCCTGTATCAGTTTCAGAATAAGAGCAGGGTCAAATCCTGAGTTTTCACTTATAATACTCTGGCTATCTGTTTTGTATATTGTACACATCGATAGATTGTATCTTTAAGGTTTCTAAAATTTTGTTATTTATACTTCTGTTTACTGTTGCAACACTTTGGGCTGCATTTTGTGGAAACTTTTCACCTTAATTCTGCAAATAAAACATGATTCCAACAAAGTGATTTTCTTTAATTATGAAATACAGTAATACAGAGATCATTTCTTCTGGAGTAAATGTGACTTTCTTAAATATTTTTTGAAACACTTCATTTAAGATTACCCAAATAAGCACTACAGGTACATTGGTTTTTAATTGTATTTTTGTACAGGCATTGCAATGGATGTACTAAAAGGGTAAGGGGCCCCACTGAGACTGCATATGTTTATGCAAAGATCCTCTATATGTCTCTGGTATATGCATATGTCCATATTTTTGTGCTGTGCACCTGTGTACACATACTGTATACAGCAAAACAAAGCAGACATAAACATTTCATAAACAAGGAACATACAATACAGAAAGACACTATAGACTATAGAGTATAGACTAGTCTGTGCAAGGCAGTGCAAAGAAAACACCAGTACACATTGCAGGAATGCGTCTGACTGGTTTTGTGAACAGGTGTGTAAAGAATTTATGTGTCTAAAAATATGTAGGATTTTTTTGTTTTATGGAAGTTGTCGGGGTGAATATTGAGCAGGCAGAGAAAGTGGTAAGTGAAGTATAAAGTGACCTCCAGAAGGTGGCAGTAATGCAACATTAAGGATTGAAGCTGCAGCCAAATCTCACAAAAGAAGAAGAGGAGGAGGCGGACCAGAAATCAGGAACCAGCTGTCAAAAAAGTAGCCGAAGTGTAATCAACGGATCAGTGAGAGGTAATTTTTTATAAATTGACGTTATCTTATCAAACAGTTGGCCACTATTTGTGAATCGGCATGACTTCCAGAGGATAATCTCTTTACTGGCGAACGTGATTACCGGTGCTGTAGTTGAGTAACCTACAGCAGCTAACCCAACGCTTAACTGCGTGAGCTTAGAGCCTAGCATGCTAACTAACGTAGGTAGATTGCTACAAAGCTAAGTTAACATTTAATTAGCTTAATGGTGTTTATTTGAATAAATTTTGCTGTAAGAATTCAGTCTAGTAAACAGTTAGCTGACCGGCTGCCATCTAGTCATGACTAACGTTAGCAAGAAAACTATTTAACGTTGTTGTCGTCATTGTTGACAAATCCTGCGCCAGCTAACTACAACCACAAGCTAACTAATGTTGGCTAATGCGCTAACACTGGGAGCTACTAAGTTGAATGTAACTTATTGACACCATGTCAAGTTTTTAGCTGAACGTATTATACTTCTAGTAGTTTGGAAATGCTACATGACAGGTAAAGATAAGTGTAAACTCAATTCGTTTAACTGATATCTCGCTGAGACGTCACTCATAAAAGGGGAAGCTAAACAGTAATTTCAATGTTAATGCTAACGTTGTTCAATAAATGTTATTGGAGCAGGAGCAGCTGGATGTTTTTGGAAGCAGCGTGTGCTCACTTTATTTTGCTGTCACAGACATTTTTCCAGAGATGTCCAGAGCTTGTTTACAGCACTGACTGGTTGCCTGCCTGTGACTGAACACACCCGCGAAGATGCCTGCAGTGTCCACCGGGGTCAAAGAGCTGTATCTGTCTACATCTCTGGGAGACCTCAATAAAAAGGCTGAAATTAAGCCGGACAAGACAAGCACCAGAAGGTAGTCCTAGATTTCATGTTTACAGATATCAACTAACCAATTACGATTGTTTTCCACATTATAGTTTAGTCTACAAAACACCAAAACATTGTGAAAAATACCCCTCATAGTTTCTTCAAATGTCTCGTTTTGTCCAACCAACAGTTCAAAACCCAAAGATCTTCAGAAGAAAAGCATTAAATCAACACATTTGAGAAGCTGGAATTTGAAACGTTTGGTATTTGTTACTAGTCTTGCCCAACAAATGAGTAAAACTAATGATTGTTTATCAAGAATAGTTGCAGATTATTTTTCTGTTGATTGACTAATCGATTACTTGACTAATCGCGTCAGCTCTCTTTGGGTTTTATATCTAGTGGTGTCAACCCAGGATGGTACATGTGACTTAATAATGTGACAACAGTGATATAATTAATCAGAAGCCATTTAAAACACACTCATAATAAAGAGGAAGTGTTTATTTGTATCTGCTCTTCTAGCATCGTGAAGTCAGGAGAAAGAGATAGGGATAACATTCAATAAAGGTCCTCAGTCAAAAGTGAACCAAGAAATGGTTTTGAAAATATTTTATTTATTTTTCTGTGTTGCAGCTATGTTCAGAGTGCCTGCAAAATCTTCAAGGCGGCAGAGGAGTGTCGTCTGGACAGAGATGAGGAGAAGGCTTATGTACTGTACATGAAGTATTTAACAGTCTATGACATCATCAAGAAAAGACCAGACTTCAAGCAGCAACCGGTAAAGTTAATAATTGTAAAACTGTAACTTCTTTCTGAGTATTTTTTATTACCAAACTAAAGATGTAGTGGAAATGTGCCTATTTTAAATAACTATTTTCTATTTAAATGAATAAAGGAGTATTACATGACCATGCTTGGGCCAACCAGCTTTAAGAAAGCCATTGAAGAAGCAGAGAAGCTTTCTGAAAGCCTTAAACTCAGGTTAGATGCTTTGCCTGTCTTCACTTTTACACACTGAATACACATTGTTGATGCATGACTTGCCCATGAATATGTGACATCAGAACAGAATAGAAGTATGTAATTGCATTTTTTCTGTTTTACTCAGCTAATCTTTACATTTCTTAACAGGTATGAGGAAGTTGAGGTTCGAAAAAAGCTTGAGGAGAAGGAAAGACAAGAGGAGAAGAAAAGAAGGGAAGAAATAACAGAGAAAGATGCTGGGCGAGCCTCTCCAAAAGCATCATCGGCAAACAAGAAGGACAGCAAAAAGGTAGAAACAACAAGTAATGCATATACTGTCATGGTATCTGTGTATTAACACACATTCATGTGTGGCAGACACTTAATTACAATGAAACACACAGTATGAGTAAATGTACATACTATGTACAAATAATGTGGGTGGTTGAATTGAATTTAGGCCAAGTACAGTGATTATTGTGCCTTTTTAAATTGAGGCATAGTTAAAACACCAGCCCATTTAATAGTCAAGTAGAACAGTCAGGATTATGTAAACGCAATCATAAATTGGGTCACCCTCACAAAAGACCTGACCTATAGCTGAGAATAAATTAGAAGTTTTTCAAGAGGATGTTAGGCTGTAGTTTCAGCCGAGTAAAACTTTTACTACGTTTGTGTGCTTTTTGGGAAAACTGTATCTGCTTAAAACAATCATACCTTTTCTTGTAATCTAAATGAACATGGCTGGGTTTTATATGAATTTATACTCACTGAATTTCAACACTTTAAAGTCTGTAGTTACCAGTAACACTAACAACAGTACTAGATCGATAAGCAAATATTTGAATGGCACTGTTGTAAGTAATGGTATTCTCTTCTCATTGAAAGTTATTTTATGTAAGGAGAAGTTAACCCAAATGGAATCATTCAAATCAATATTGTTCATGTATTAACAAGATTATTGATTCAGCATCTATTTTTCATGTTTGTATGTCAGGTAAAAGGAGAGCAGAATGAACTGAAGAATGCAACCTCAAAAGGTAAGCAGAGTAACCCCAAAGTAATCTGATACACCTGCAAGGTGAAAATCATTCTGTAGTATAAACTGAGTCATTTGCTGCCATTATGTTTAGTCCTTAACCAATGAAGTGTTTTTCAAACAGTTTTTTACAGTTTTTGTGTTGATTTAATGACCTTTATCTGATAGCTGCTGTGCCAGCTGGTGGAATCACAGCTGAGAAACTTTTCCACATGATGAGGGACCAGACGATTACAATAATTGTTATGGATGCACGCAGCCACAGGGACTTTGAGGAGTCCCACATTCAGGTCCCAGCCACGACGTGCATCAGCGTGCCTGAGGAGGCCATTAGCCCAGGGTGAGAATGGGGTTTGGACAAACGGCTTCATACCTGTTTGCTTCATCTGACACTGCATTTGTAACCTGTTGATAACATGTATTAATGTTTTATCTTATTTCCTTTTGTTAACTTGTTTTTCTGTTCACTCTGCTTGCGTCATAAACTATCAAACGATGAAAGAAAAAGTGTCAACTTCTAAGCCTGACCTTCTGATCTGGACTGTCATGACTTTTCAGAATCACTGTGAATCAAATCGAGACAAAGCTACCAGATGTGTCCAAAGAGCACTGGAGGCGGCGGGGATTTGTGGACTATATAGTGCTGCTGGACTGGCTCAGTTCAGTCACTGACCTTACACTGGGTACCACCTTGCAGAGCCTCAAAGACGCCCTCTATAAGGTAAATGGGGGCGGTGGTGGCATTTGTGCACTTGCGTATGTGTGACTCTTTCCTGTAAGGTACAATAATGTGTTTGCACACTCCACAGTGGGACAGCATGACCATCCTACGTAGTGAGCCGCTGGTGCTAGAGGGGGGCTATGAGAACTGGCTGTTGTTTTACCCCATGTACACAACCAACGCTAAAGTTCGGGCCCCCAGGCAGAATATTATCAGCACCCTCCCTCAGTGTGAGTATCACTATCACACCTGCACAGCATACACGTTACAGGTTTGGCACGCTGTATTTATCAGGCCCTGGTCAGCAGCAGTACTAATGCACCTGCATACAAAAAATATGTCATTTTAGGAATTTATGAAAGCAAGTAAATAAAAAAGATTTATATTTTTTGGGGGCATGGATGTTATCAAAATGTCATACCTTAGGCTTTTCAGATTCACCAAAAGTATTTACTGTATTTCTGAACCTCATGTCCCACACTGTGCTTGTGTTTTCTGATACTGATCCTGTCTTTCACCTTAAAAACTGTATTTGCAAATGAGCGTTTGTGTTTACTGTACTTTGGCAAAGACAGTTGAAATGGCTCTTAGATGAAATGCTCCTAAAAGAATGTGAATATCATATCACCTATCGAATGTCACCAGACTTTTTAGTCTTCTGAGAAATGATTCTTCCTTAGGTCTATGTATTTTTTTTTATTTTTAACAGTGAACTTCAGCTACCCATCCCTAGAGGAACCAAAGCCTCCAACCCCACCTCAACCTGAGCCTGAGGTCACACCTGAGCCTCAGGAACCCTCAGTTCCTGTGCTGGTGAATGGGGTGACACCAGCAGACCCCCCCACATCTAAAACTTCCATGGTTACTGACAGGTTGCCAGACACTGTTGACTCCCCGGTTAAAGTGTCCACAAATTCTGGTCTAGACCTTAGTAAGAGGGGCCCTGCAGGAGGCACATCACCTGCAACAGCCAAGACCACACCACAGGTATTGTATCAACCTTGATAACTATTAAACCTTTTGGAGAATACAAAATATTTGTGTCTAAATATCACTCATGTTTTCACTCTTGTTCTCCCAGTTTGACCGTGCCAAGAAACCGTCTGTCTGGGTGTCAGATGAGCCTAAGCCTAGCCAAAACGGTTCAGCGAAAGACTCCACCCAGAATGGCCCATTTGTCCCTGACCGCTCAGCCAAACCATCCTTCGTACCCAACACTTCTTTGTCTAAAGAAGAACAAAGTCAGATACACTCAGAGGCGGTGGCAGTGATGGGGAAGGCAAGGCAAGAGCAGGAAAAACGCAACCAGGAGCGTCGTTTAGAGGAGGAGAGGGAGGAAAGGGAACAGAAGGAGAAGGAGCTGAAAGAGAGGCTAGAAAGAGAGGAAAGCGAGACGAGAAAGAAGGAAGAAGAGGAGGTAGGACGTCAGGAGAAAAAGAGACTGGAAAGGCAGAAAGCAGAAGAAGAGGAAGACAAAGAGAACAGGTCGTGGGAAGAGAAAGAGAGGAGGGGAAAAGAGCAGAACTCGGACACACCCTCGAAGAGTATGTCTCTGGATTCCCCTGCTCCCAACCATATTGTTAACGAAATTAAGGTGAGTCCTTTTCTGTCGGTGTTTGTTCATTAGAGACCTTAACAACGTAGTGTCTCAGATCTGTGGATAAAAAGGAACTTGTGGAATCGTTTTACATTCAGGACAATGCAATCACAACGTCGATATCAGTGAATTAAATTTCCATTACTAATATAGATGCACATTGACCACAGTTGGGCAGTATTAGCCGAGGTCAGGAGACCAAAGTCGGCTCAAACGCATTTAGCCATTCAGAGTGAATGCCAACCTGTGTTAACGTGACACTGTCAGTGTGAGGAGTATATGACCCAAACCCAAACTTGATAGTTAAATGCAACAACAACATATGAAATTTAAATCTGTGCTTGTGAAGAAAATACTGGAGAGACAAGTTAGTGTTGTAGACATTCTCAGATTTGCTGATTTCAGCAGTTATCTTTATTTATCTATTCCAATCAGAATTTCCATTATCAGCAAGGATGATTGTTATATGAGGCCTACAGTTTTATGGGTGAAGAATGTCAGACTGTCGATTACATTTGACTTCAGAAATGATTCCTTTTACCCTTACCATGAAACTTGCTCATGATTCATTTTTGTAGCATACCTTTAAGTGAAGTCAGTGTGACTGTGTGTTTATTTCACAGAGGGAGCCCTTGACCAGAGCAAGGAGTGAGGAGATGGGTCGGAGTGTACCAGGCCTTCCAGACGGTTGGATGAAGGTATCTGATGTTTAAACCTGAAATATGTTGAGTCATTTGGAGTCATCGAAGATGTAAGTTTAATTCAAAAAAAAAAAAAAAAAAAAAAAAGCTTAAAAAGCATACGTTTTAATTGAGAAACAATTACTTCCTTATGCCCGATTGTTAGTTTTCATCTAATGTTCTCTTTCTTTTCATGCTTACCCCTCCATTTTTGGCTAGTTCCTTGACACAGTGACGGGGACCTACCGATACTACCATTCCCCAACCAACCGGGTCCACCTGTATCCTCCTGAGGTCACTGTTCCACAGACCCCACCCTCCACACCACCAACAGTTAAACAGAAACCAACACGACCAGCTGAGCCAGACGCCAACCGTGAACGTGAGCGGGAACAGTCTAAACTGAAACGCTCCTACTCCTCCCCTGATATCAGCCAGGACCTGAGAGAGGAGGCCCAGAAGAAGGCCACTGCCCCGACCACTGCCGCCGTCATACCAACCATCAACAGAGAAACCAAGTATGGCACACACATGTTTTATCATACATGTTTTCTGTTTTTTATCTCTAATTTTTTACAATCAACAACAACAGTAATATGTAATCTAGGTGTCAAAACATTCACTTTTTCACCAGCCAAATTTAGATTAGATTTAACTGAGATACATGCAGTATTTTTATATGCACTTCACTGGATCAATGATTACTGAATTCAGCCCCAAGTCTGTTCCAGGATTTTCCAGCCACTACGATAAGTGGACAATGTCCTGCATCTGGCACCTTGTGATAATCTTGCTGCACTGTACTCCTTCGGATATATTACACAATGTATTTCCTTTGGTCTTATCTCTGCAAATACCAGTCTGGTATTTTCTCATTGTGCTCCTCTGTCCTCTAGACCTGCCACTGCTAAAGTCTATTCTAAAGTGGAGATTGTGCGGCCTTCAGCTGCCAAAATTCGCAACCTGAATCCTACATTTGGAGGTCTGGGTGCATCACTGACTGGCCTTCGTAACCTGGGAAACACATGCTACATGAACTCCATCTTGCAGTGTCTGTGTAACACTCCAGCCATGGCTGAATACTTCAACAATAATTACTACCTGGAGGACATCAACAGGTCAGCGCCCAGATAAGTTGAATTACTTTTCATTTAGGATCATATCTGAGGGAAACACGGAGCATATCTTTCTCTGTTCTCTTCCTCTGCCAGGTACAACATTCTTGGTCATAAAGGGGAAGTGGCAGAGGAGTTTGGTGTGATCATGAAAGCGCTTTGGGGCGGTCTGTACAAGTGCATCAGCCCGCGTGACTTCAAGATCACCATAGGCAAGATCAACGACCAGTTTGCTGACTATGACCAGCAAGACTCCCAGGAGCTGCTGCTGTTCCTCATGGATGGACTCCATGAGGACCTCAACAAGGTAGTGCGCACACTTGTTTGATGCAACTCAAGCACATAATCACCATAAACTTTGTGTGGCATAAACTAAACTCTTCACAAGATTTCCATATCTGCTAGGAGCAAAAGAAACAGAACGTTTGAAAAGAAATATTTACATCTAAATATGCTAGAAACATTCAGTAATTTATTCCTTTCAGCCATGGCTTTCTAAGGCTTGCTTTCTACTACCCCTGTATATTGTTGCACATTTGCCTGTTTACAATAAAAACAGTCTTTTATTATTTTCCTTCTTTCTGTTTTTTTCACTGGGTTTCATTTTGATGGCAAATTAGAGAGTAAGTAAATAGCTGTGTGTCGTTGGTCCTCCTGCAGCAGTGTGAGTGTGGTGTGTCTGCATCTGTCTGGTCTGATGCTCTGTCAGAACCTCTGTGCATGTAGACCCAAGACATGCCTCATTGCCTGTATTGACTGATTTTTACTGGCTTCATGTGCATTGGAATGGGGAAAAGAAATAGGTTAATTTGTAAACAAAAAAGACAGAAAAAGACCATTTCCTAGCTTGATATTTACTTTATTTTGTTTTTTTAAACTCGCTAAAACATCAACACCACACCTGATTGTTTTCCAAAGACAATTTTGTATGGAAGGCCATTGATAAGCTGTCAGAGAATAAGAACAGGGTGCACTGTCTCCACCTGGGGTTGAGTTGGAGTAGTACATCCACCCCATCTTTTATATTTAAAGGATGAGGTGCCAGTTAGGGTGTAACAGCTGATGATGTGCATTTCATCATGACACACTCTCCATCTCATCATGTCCCTTTTGTGTGATGTTCAGCCCTGTCTGCCATCAGGCTGGCCCCGTCCCAGTCCACTTTGTTTCTCCAGGCTAAATGATAATTCAGTCTGACTAATTAATGAGATATTAATTAGCAAGTGTTAACCTGCATCTCGTATCCTCCTGCCTATTTTACTGAGTATAAACTGGCTGAACTGCATGCTAATGAAGGTGAAAGAGATCAGAATGGTGTTGAATACAAAGTTTGTTACGTCAAAATTCGGTCTGTTTTTCCACTTCTAAATGCAATACTATTAGTATGGCCAGTATATTCTGTATCTGCCATCAGTCACTGACCTTTATTGCGATCACGAAGGGAGGTTTTACTTGTATCTAAAGCTGCAGTTGTTCCTGTTTACCATCATGTTGATTTTCCCTCTGTGCTGTCAGGCGGACAACAGGAAGCGGTACAAGGAGGAGGAAAATGACCATCTGGATGATCAGACAGCAGCTGACCTGGCCTGGAGCAAACACAAGCTGCTGAACGAGTCCATCATCGTAGCACTGTTCCAGGGCCAGTTCAAGTCCACCGTGCAGTGTCTGACCTGCCATCGCAAGTCCCGGACATTTGAGACCTTTATGTACCTGTCGCTGCCTCTGGCCTCCACCAGCAAGTGCTCCCTGCAGGTCAGTCAGACATTAAATTCAGAAAGACCCAAATTCAGGTCAAATCCTTTACCAAGGTCTTCAGTTTTGTTGGGCAGTGAAAAACATTTGAAAAACACACAACATTTGCTTTGTAATATTATAATGTTTGCTGCTTCTTGGCAGGATTGTCTGAGGCTGTTCTCCAAGGAAGAGAGGTTAACCGACAACAACAAGGTGTTCTGCAGACATTGCAAGGCCCACAGAGATTCCACCAAGAAACTGGAGATCTGGAAAGTCCCACCCATTCTCCTGGTGCACTTAAAACGGTGTGTAGAGATTTAAGCCTATTTTTAGTAAAAAAAAAAAATTCTAAAATCAATCTTTGCAAACTCAATTTTCACAGTTTGGGACATATAATTAAGAAACTGAAATTTGTCCAAGAATTTTGGAAATTTTACTTCTGGCTGATATTTTTTGACCCTTTTCTTAGTGTTACCATATTGACTCACCTTTTCTCTAACTGGTGTTATTTCTGCAGATTCTCCTATGAGGGTAGGTGGAAGCAGAAGCTGCAGACATCTGTAGACTTCCCTCTAGACAGTCTGGACCTGGCGCAATATGTCATCGGACCCAAGCAGAGCCTGAAGAGATACAGCCTTTATGGAGTTTCTGTAAGTAGAAGTGAAAGTCAATTCTGTTTTACAAAAGAAACATGAAAAAAAATTTGTCACAGGAGAGGCCAAGAGACTTCAGTCTTATCTCGTACATCCTCCATGAACCAAAATGTAATAACTAAAATATGTACTGAAGAATACAAACTTTAGAGGACAAGAGGTGCAGACAATTAAATATGATTATCTAGCTGTTAAGACAAACTTAACTTTCTTCTCTTCCACTACCAGAACCACTATGGGGGTTTAGATGGCGGCCATTACACAGCGTACTGTAAGAACGGCGTCAAACAGCGCTGGTACAAGTTTGATGACCACGAGGTGTCTGACATCTCCACCTCCTCCGTCAAGTCCTCCGCAGCATACATCCTGTTTTACTCCACCCTGTGATGGAGCTGTAGGACATGAAGAGAGAACACTACACCAGAGCGTCAGTGCTCAAGCCTAGAGGTTGTCTTTTTTTTTTTTTCTTTTTAAAGTCACAACTGAGGACCTGGTGCACGTAGTTGCGGATTAACTAGTCGTGTGTGCACGCGAGGACGTACTCGAGCGAGTGGCCGCCAGATGCGATCTGTTCCAGATCGGCAAATGGTGCAGACACACTGTGCAATGCTTCAGCTACTAGAGGACCCTATAGCTGTTAAAACATGCTGTCTGTTCATATTACTGATCATCTAGAGACTAAACAGATGCTCCTTTTGACTTCTATACCTTGGTGGTCGTGTTGTAGGGCTGACAGCTGGTTCAGATGCTCTTCACTCTCTTTTCTGTTGCACTCAGTGTGGATGGCCGTATTGCAGAACCGATCTCCAGCTTTCTTGTACTGTGTATACACCAGGGCTAACAGTTAGATGGCATGTACATACTTACCAATGCTGATGTTGCACAAAAAATGTAAATACTCGAGGGCAAGGTGAATATCTGTTAAGTGACCAAATTATTTTTTTCATTGAAAGTAGCAGCCATCATAGTATCACCATATTCATGAAGACAAACTAAGTGTTTTAGGGGTTTAACTCTATAGCCTTCTGATGATTGACAGGATCTCAAAGGGGATTGAAGAGACTGTGAGTGTTGAATTTTTCATTCTCGGGAGTTAAGATTGTTGCCTGTTCATATTAGCCATCTTCTTGCACTCACACGATATGCAATCAGTTTAAGTTGATTAGGTAGAACACATTGTTTAACAGCAGACATTAATACGCGACTCAGAATGCTTTAAGACAATACTGATGCTGAGAGCTTGTCCGTCTTACTCGGTCCAGCCAGTGACGGAAAAACCTACCTGCTTCTATAAAGTTTGTTGTACAATTTATTCTCAATTTAAACATACTTAACTCTTTACATTATGATATTCAAACGCAAGAACTATTTAGAGGAAATATTAATGGGATACGTTGGCATCTTCCTTGGCTTACACCAGTGATGCTGGTTTTGAAATAACATTTGTAGGAGGCTGGATTCTGATTTATTGTGATTTACTGTGTTTAGTACAGACCCAGAAGAATATGAAGACATGAGAAATTGACCTTATTCACTTATACGAGTGCATTAGCGTCAACATTTGCTGCCTGACTGACTGACTGACCGACTGACTGACAAGAGCAAGCACAGATTATAGTGATATTTTTTCTGAATGGACCAGAGATCTGAGGAGGCAGAATTTGACTCTACTTCCTGACTACAGTTTTATTGCCTAGCATGAGATCATAATGTTTTCTTTTTACTTGTACATGTTGATTTTATTTCTTATTGCTCTAAAAAAATTTGTTTCAGATATAATGATTATATTAACCTCAAACAACTCATATGACTATTTATTAAAACTGCTTCAAATTAGTGTTTGTCTGTGTGTGAATGAGCATTTCAAGATATTTTCAGCAAGTGTTCAGTGTTGCCACAAACAGCGGTGACATCCTGAATGAAGCCCTGGTCCATTCATCGTCTTATGTCCCTGCGTTAAAAGACAATACAGTATACAAATATTACACACAGTCGTTTGGCCATAACGGTAGCACACCAAGCAACGGTAGTACTTGTAATTTATTTGAAGTACAAGTATGGAGAAGCCAGCAGACGAACAAGCGTCACAGACGTTTCCTGGATACAGGTCTACTGATGAGGAGCAGACTCAAAGACAGTTTAAATTAGCATTAATGAAGATGGGGGAGATAAATTGTGGAAATGGACGGGGGAGTTGAAAAGTCTCCTAAAGGGTTCGGCCTGTTGAATGTAGACCTCAGAGTCCATGGATCTTTGGCTTTTGGAAACGCTTGCGGCTATAAAGCAACAAGTATGCATTTGGAGATTGCACAAGGCTGTCCTGGACCTCTCTGACCGCCGAGTCGTCAAAACAGTGCCAAGTCTGGGTCAAGGCGTTGTGGCACAGAGCTGTATAATGACCCATGTTCAGGTGACCTGCATGGTTCTAGAGAATGAAAATGAGTCAATTTGCATAAAAAAATCCCCAGGCAGATAGAAATCAGAAACAGTAACAAGGTCAAAACGCCATTGCTTAATGTTTTAGCTAGTGCTTTACACAGTCTGGACTTTAAATGTACCCATTATATAAAAAACAAAACAAATCAAGGCATGACATAATGCCATCCTAAAAATAATATGAAAATAAAGGGGAATGAGTTACTACACAACAAAACAAGTCCAAACTGTCATAAAAAAACTACTACTCATGATTAACTCATGACAGACTGTATTTTTGGCCGAAGGCTGTTACATGTGCCCATCTTACTTCTCTACCAACACCTTCCAGATTGACGTAATCAGTGATTATTGGCTGACAGAAATTACTGCTGTCAAAACTGCCATCGATTCAACAAATAATTTAGCAACTACAGTTCCTGATATATTTGTGTGAGTGTGTGTCTCTTTACTCACCACAACAGCATATAGGCGGTATGAAGAATATGAAGTGTTTTGTACTGAGCTGGATAGAAACGGGCTGAGGTCGAGCCTCATGGAGAACGCAACATTGGTCCTCAGTTTCACCTGGTTCTTCCCCTTACACCCAAACCTACAGTGGAGAGTTCATTGATTTTAAGACGATGTTATTGGTTTACAGCTACCACACAACATGAGCTCTCAAATATCTCCAGGGTATTTAGATGTTGTAGCTTTTCATAATAGAATACATAACTCATATTGGTGCATAAAGAATGCATGACTTGTTGAATGAATGCATTCATGTACATGTTATTTATAGTGAAGATCTGGCACAGTAAACATGAACTCACAGTTGAGGCATCCATGAAAATAAAAGTTTGGGGGTGTCATGACACTTTTCTAAAGCATGTAATGTTATTTGTGAGTGCATAAATAAGTACCAAATGGTGATTATCTTACATGCAAACTAGTAGTTGATCGCTCATGAGAACAGAGCCAAATCCCCCTAGCAGTTTGCAATGAACTGTCTTGTTTCTGATTGGTGATGATTATATTAGACACTACTGTTAACTGCTGTTGTCTAGGTCAAGAATGATCTTTGAAACAAAACCTTTTAGCCAACATGGACTAAAAGTCCTTAAACTGCTTCGAATAAAATGGAAATTTGAACATCTACGTTCTGTGGCGACTGGGCAAAATTCACCTGCTTATGAAGATCATGTGACACGGTCGAAAGCACCAGACCAGATGTTAAATGGACTTTTAGGTGAGATTGCTTTATCAGTGATGTTTATGTATATTACAGATTTATGTCTCATTCATTCATTCAGCATAACTAAAGATTCACCAGTTAAACTTAAAGCCTCACGATCAAGTGTTCCCTTAACATATGATGCTCTGTCTCTACCCACCGTTTCAGGTGCAGCATCAGGATCTCAGGCGGTTTGTTCAAACAAGTCAGGACGGCCGTTTCTCTCCTCAGCCTGCACACTGAACACAGCATCTGCTCTGCCCCCGTCAGGATAGTCTGCTCGAAGAAGAGCGACAGGCAATCCTGCTCAACAAAGAGACAGAATGAAGGTGAGAAAGCACGGAACCAATATTTAGAATATGACATGCATACAGTCTTGGTGATATTTTAGTGGTGCTAAATGGGAACTGCAAACACCTGCAGCTGTTAAAAGGTACCTGAATGGAGCACTTAATGATGTCTGTTGGAATTGGTAAAGACAGTACAGTGAAGGCCTGTGTGCTGTGTCCCTGAAGATTGCAGTGCATGCAGAGGGTCATGTAGCTCAGCTGGCCCTCAAACAGATGTGAGACAATGGTAGAGTCAATCGCTGCGGCGGCACAGTTTCTATTTTGGTCTTGTCTCGGCCGTCGTATGGAGGATCGCATCTGGTGCTTTGCAACCTTGTAAACACACGCACACACAGATTTACTCTCTCTGTAACCGTGTTGATTTACCACAGAGAGATACATGGTGAGTGACAGTGCAGACTTGACGGATTTCAACGCACCTTTTTGAGGTTGTCATGAAGTGCATTGAGGAGAAAGAGCAGCAGTTCCTGGGCGTCTTGCTGGGAGTAGTTGTTGAACTGGGGGAGGATGGAGCACAGCACTGATCTGGCCTCCACAGGGGCGCAACTGGAGCTCCTTCCCAGCCACATCTCCTCCAGCAGGCGGACAAACGCCTCAGCCACCCGGCATTTAGACCTGCATGAGCAGAGGTTTAACGAGTGGGAAAACAGACCTCTCAACATTCAGTGGAGTCAGAAAGAGAAATGGTGGGTGGTCTTAACCTTGCCAGCTCCTTGCGAGTGTCCTGATTAAGGAGGTGCTCCACGAGGGGCACGGTAGAGCACAGACACTGCAACACAGCATTTAAGTAGCAGGAGTTTCCGGAGTTGTTCAAACCACACACTCCTGGTATGTTCCACCCCTGTAGCCTCACTGCAGAGCTGCAGCCTCTTCTCTCACTCTCCATCGCCTGACCACAGCTGGTAGTGTTTGCCCTGTGAGAGCAGTGACAGAACAGACCACATAACTATCTCTGAGTTCTTCTGCGATCTCACACAATGTATAGACACATTAAAAACAATGTAGGCTATT
Source organism: Seriola dumerili (assembly GCF_002260705.1). Taxonomy (NCBI): domain Eukaryota; kingdom Metazoa; phylum Chordata; class Actinopteri; order Carangiformes; family Carangidae; genus Seriola; species Seriola dumerili. The sequence goes on from NW_019174266.1 coordinate 6,384,277, forward strand.
AATAGAGAGATTAACAGTACATACTGTACGTTGCTTCTTGTACAACTGTCTCTTAATTAAATGAAAAAAAAAGTACAATATGCTGAGAGAATGTAAGTCAACATTTAATTGGTTGAACATTCATATGGATCTGACTTCAGCTGAAGTTGCAATGAAATTAATTTAATTCAAATTAATGGAGTCTTCTGCAGTTGAAATATTTTTAGAGATCGAATGCTTTTAAAAATAGAAAGTTATCACTGTAGCACTGTTTGACTCGCCATCTAATATTGTGCAGACTATTGTTAGCTCGAGTTGAAACACTATACGACACAGTAAGACTAACCTTTGTTTCAGAAGATTTGTTGAGCTTGTCTCTTGGTATGAACTGCTGTTTAGTCGTGGCAAAACAGGCACAGTGACACTGCTGTCCACGGCCAGCTGAGAGGCCAGAGTCCTGGTGAACTCTGTCAGGTGGACCTGCCTGCCTGAGCTCTGGCTCTGCAGAGTGTGGAGCACAAATGTGTTGATGCAGATCATGTGTAGTGCCACCCAGAAGCCTGACAGAAACACATCTACCACTGATCCTTTCAGGTCTGACAGAGGAAGTAGCGCAGGTCCGGACCAGCCCTGCAGGTGGGCCACAAGTTGAGGCAATGAGTCCTCGGATGTCCGTCTCCGCTGATGTAGCTTGACTGGTGGACATGAGGATGACGATGGGTCCGTGACTCGCCTTTTAACAGTGGGAACAAAATTAATATTGACCCCGAAGCCAGAGAAGATGTCTGTGAGTCTCCCCTCCATCCAAGCAGAGCTGTCCAGCTGAACCAGGTGTCTGTGGCTGCAGAAAGGTCTCAGCAGGTGTTCCACCACCTGCACAACTACAGGTTTCCTACTCCGCCTCTGAAGCTGCTCTGGACAGTACAGATACATGTTACAGACAAACCCTGAGCTCAAGTCACAGAGGAGGGCAAGGTTGAGCGGGCAAGGACCCTGCTGGTAGGAAAGTTGGTATTTCTTCACGGCCAGGTGTTGTCCAGGTGTGTATAGGGCCTGGTAGCGCCTGGTTATGTGGCTACAGAAAGCAGAGAGAGCTTCCAACTTGTCTCCATCCTCCAGCCTGGTCAGAGACAGGAGGTTGGTCTGGAAGCTGTTTCTCTTCAGGACACCCTGCCACCCATCCAGTTTTAGGGTCAGCTCAGACCCAAAGCTGCAGTTGTCTCCTGCAGACAGCCCGTTCTGTAGGACTATAGAGAACCATGTTAATGCCTCGGCGTACTCCTCCTCAGAAAGGTCTGTGCTCTGCTCTCTGCTCTGGCTGTATGACGGGCGCTTGCCTCCCGCCTTCACACCAACAGCTCTCCTGATCAGTTCCCGGACAGCTCCTCTGTCCAGCACATCCAGCAGAAGCTCTCTGGCTGTATAGTAAACCTGGTAAGTGGGGCCGCTCTGAATCCTGGTGAGTGGCTTCACTTTTTTGGACTTGAAGATATTTGGTAAACAGAGGCTCTCCACCTGGGTATCTCCGAGCAGCTCATCCACTGGGTGGCACTCCTCTGACATCCAGGTGCACTCCTTCACTGACAAAGCCTTTGCCTTCATCTAAGTCTAAGAAAAAGTTAATAGTAAAAAAAATAGTAAAGGCTTCTCTCACAACAGAGACCTCTGATCTGAGACCAGTACGACATGGCTTAGAGATGAGCCACAAAAAGACCTAATTACTTTGTGCCTGAAATTCTCCCCTGCAGCCTGTTTAGTTTAATGACTAAAGGAGAAGATACACAGCAGAACGAAGTGCACTCGAGGTGTTTCTCTTATCCTATAGGGTGTCTGACAAACTGTGTGTACTGTCCATGGATGTATGTATGTGTGTGTGTTGATCTGCTCTCGGGTGAAACGCACACTAACACTCAGGAGAATCTGCTGTTGGAGAAAAACACCAGGGATTCACTGTAGCCAGTCAACAGTATCTTGGCAACCTATAAACACAACACTGACCGTGGTGCAGCTTTGTTCATTTCATCTTTATGCATGACTTTAGAGGCAAAGGACAATTTGTTTCATGGTGTAACTATCAGCCATTGTTTGAGGTTTCAACAATCTTTCATACCGTATATACTATATACTCATATATACTGTATATATATGGGTCTCTGTAGAATAATTTTTAGATGCAGATGGAGCAGCTTTTTACAAGTGACAAACCATAGAAACATCTAACAGTATTCTTTATCTTTTTTTTTTTCTGCCCACTCTGGTCTCTAAAGCTTCTGCAGAGCTCGTCATGTCCCCCAAATCCCACCCTATTCCATGGAGGTGTCTTGAGCAGCCAGTAGGGGCCGCTAGTGCAGCAACAAGGACATCAGCTTGTCACCATCCTCCCCGACCATGTGCACTGTGTTTTTTTGGGAATGCAGGATGAGGACTCTGCAGTGGAGGGTGAGTGACTTTCGTCCCAGCGTCACCTTTACAGGATACATGTACATGATATCCCGGCATGTCTTGCTGTTGGAGTGGCCTACGATTCTGGAGCGTATTCCTGAAGGCGCAGTCTGTGATCTGAATGTAAATAAAAGGGCAGTCCCATCACCAACATTCAGATACGGCTTTAAAGCATGTTGTCAATCTCAAGCACATACACACAGAGTAATACCAGACGACAGAATTTAGAAAACATCTGAGGTAATGACTGTTTTTGACCGAACACATTGGTATGCAAAGAAAAGACCAACACAGGCATTTACAGACAGGTGACAAATTTAAGGAAAAATCTAAAAAATGAATGGAGAAACGAGGGGTCACCAAATGGTTTGATGAGCATGAAAATGGTGGGAATTATTATGACCTTTACAGTCACCAAATCTGAACCCCAAATGAACCAAATGAATGATTTTGGACCGTCGTGTTAGACAGAGCTCTCCACCACCATCATCAAAACACCAAATGAGGGAATATCTCATTGGAAGAATGGTGTTGATTCCTCCAGCAGAGTTTAGAGACTTGCCGAATCAATACCAAGCAGCACTGAAGCTGTTCTGGTGGCACGTGAAAGCCCAACTCCTATCTAAGACACTTTATGTGGGTTTTTTCGTTTCGTTTGTCACCCGTCTGTATTTGCAATTAATATTAGTGGAAAGTCAAACAAACAACTTCTTTTAATCCATAAGACAAACTAAGTGAGCTCTCATAATATTAGTCTGAATATGAACAACAAAGTTGTTATCACTTCTGATCTATTAACAGTGTATCCTTTATGTGTCACCATCAAAAAGTCAGTCATTGATTTTGCTGGTGTGACATCAGACAAACTGTTATCCCATGTTTCGAGCTCTGAGAGACATTAGTGTATATTCAATAAAGCATAACAAAATGTCCCAGGACATGAAAATATCTTTCAAAGCTGATAGTCAGTAGTGTTTTCCTTTGGCACAAACAAAAGATCATTTACTATTGGAAAAATGAAAACAGGCCATTCTGACATCGTGGGTAAAAGTCAGGGAATTCTCTGCAGCTTCATAACTTGCAAAAATCTGGTTGGTTTTAGGTAGTGTGGTCTGTGATGACTTTCTTTCATTGTGTCCCACAGAAACCTTCAGTTAGTGGAGTTACACACATTCAGTGAGCAGCATTGATGGACCTATCCAAGGTTAAGTCCCTTGCTCGAGGGCACGTCAGTAGTGGCAATGAAGGAAAGGTAAATGCAATTCATCTGCTTTCTCATACAGATTTATCAGTCTAAGAACTGGAGGTATATCTTTCAAGATTAACACAACAGTCTCTCTAGCTATACCAACAGTTCATATTTGCCAGGCTGCAGATTCTTCCCAGGAAAGGAAGTTAAAACCACCACAACTTTATCACTTCCACATAGTAAGATGCCATCAAGACTACAATCATTATAAAGTCATTAAAAAGTGTGTCACTTCACATGAATAATAAACCAGAGAGTCCGCAGGAATGAATGTTAGTAAATCATTAACACAGATCACTCAGTTTATGATCCTTATAATAAGCCACCAAGCCATGTACCACATGTAGTCAGGACCCACCTTGTCTCTGAGCAGGATGACGCTCCTGGCAGCATGAACTCTGCATTCTCCTCCTGATTTCGCTGGAATATGTTCCTGCCAAACAAACATTTACCGGTTTAACATTTAACATATAAATCTTCAAACACTCGCGTACACTAATGGCAACTAGAAATAAGGAAATAACTGCACTGCACTCCATGCTCAATGAATTGACACCAACTGTCACAATTGTAGAAGCTATTGCTTTGCTTGCCTGTAGATGGCGCACATCAGCACGTCTCCATTTGTCTATATTTGGTCTAAACTAGAAGGTCCTCTCTGCAGTGTGCAGATTGTACAGGGGATCCAAACTGGTGCTGCTGCTGCTGCTTTTCTTACCAGTAGATGGAGCAGTGCTGGACTAGAACTGCAGGTGTAGAGGTGCAGATGTCAACCTGTGAGAGTGAATTTCCTGGTTTCAGCTGCATTAGCATCAGTGATAGTGGTGTTCCTTTATTTTTTGTTGCAGGGCTCATTACATCAACTCTAAATCAGCTCAACAAGTTAAATCTGCCCAATTTCAGCAAAGTTACTCAGCCGACCTTCTGTGTTTTTGACAAAACATGCTGTGTTTTTGCTTCTGCAGATTTGACCCAACATGCACCATATGTTAACTCGGAAGACTTCATTGTGGCTTCAGCACAGTTGCAGTTTTCCGAGCTATCTGGCTGTGAAATGCAGATGTATTTTGGCAATGAAGACACAAAAACAAAAAGATTTAGAAATTAGTACAAGTACCCGCTATTGTTATCATTATCATTGGCATTTTACCTTTAACCTCCAAAAGAACATATTTGCAAACAGGGTAAACAGAAAGTGTCTCTAATAGCATAGACAATGTTTATTAATTAAAAACATGTTGGAAAAGGTCTGTTCTAAACAAAAAGTATCATTTTTACCCCTAAGAAAAATAACATGTCAAGCCTCCACTGTACATTTATGTAACGTACAAGTGAGACTAAACAAGTAGTTGAACAAACAGTAAGAGCCTCTCAGTAACAGTCTTCGCTAAGTGTTTTTCCCAGTGAACCTGCTGAATGCGCTGCAGCTGCAGGGTGTTGTGATAAAACCTTGCCTTCTGTCATTGGGGGTGGAAGAATCACACAATTACCTCGAGGGCTCTTGCATAAATCAAATCCACTTTCAAGCTGAAAATATGTTAATCCATTAATATCAAAGGGCATCTTCTCTCCTTCAGTATGCCCTTTGAACTTTCAATACTTTCAAATAAAACCTATTCATTTACCCACAGAAAACATAATCCCGTATCCATTGTGACAGGCTGCGCTTTACTGTAAAGTGGCCAGTTCATGACACCCACACAGTGAATAAGAAAATACAAAGCTGATTTTATCCACGTGGGAGTCTCGAGTAATACATATGTAGGCGATATTTTTTGCAGTGCAACGCCACTCAAATTATCTTCTGAAAACATTATTCGAGCAGCTCAGCTGTTTTTACTTTTGATGCTCTGTTTGTGAGTCCTGTGATCGCCGAGTCAAAAAAACAACAGGCCTCAGAAACTATAATCCCTACACATCTCGTCTTTCCGTAAACCGCTTCTGCTCTCTGGAAAATAGATGGAAAAAGATGAATGGATACACCTTTGTGAGAGAGTTTGGCAGCTGCTTAACACTAGAAAACTGTTGCGTCACTGTTGTCAGACAGCTGTTCATGAGCTACTGTTTTGTTCTGTGTCAGGGCTGATCCGCCCACATCATTTCATTCACCAAACACAGCTTAAGTAACAGTTTAGTCTTGATTCCATCTCTGTTTAAGATCTCCAAATATCATTCGGTGTATTTTGAGAAAAGGTTTAAAATCATTTCTAACTAAAAAGATTTTAACTTTGGAAGATCTTCTCTTTATTTGACTGACTTGGAATACTAAACCCTCATAGTTTGTTTTTACACAGAACCCCGTCATTTGTACTGGAATGAGTGATCCACTTGTTCATGTGGGCATCTGACTATTGTTTTAAGGCAGACTTGAAGAATTGTGACCTTGTCCTTTAATATCACTATAACTTAATTTAAAGAAAAACAGTAGTTATATCTCTATGCAAAATAGCTTTCTCCTGCATTCAAACTTATAACATGTTTGCACATGCATTTTAATAGCACATTGAGATAGATTTAATGTACCAAGCTTTTTGGTAACTATTTTTTTTCCTTATTTTATATTGTGTTAGGCTGTTTAATGTATTATAATGCATCATGTTTTATAAACCAATTAGGTAACTAGTAGCTATAGCTGAGAAAAGAAGTATAGTAGAGAAAAAGCACAATATTTAGGCTTCTTCTAATGACATGTGGTGGCCTTACCTTGGCCACATACTGACTATTTGAATTTTTTTCCACAACCATTCATTATGTACAGTAGGCACATATCATTTGTGACCTTCATAAACACAAATTTCATTTTCAAAGAATCAGCAAGAACACTGTCACTGAATTTTGTAGTACACCACAAGTGCTGATGCTGTTCACTTTCCCTGCAACACACACACACACACACACACACACACACTTGATCTTGTTAGGAGGATCAAGTTGTCTCAGGTACCAGGATGTTCACCAATTCACAAGCAGTTCAGATTTACTGTATTCGAATAAACTGAAACTAATAAAAGAAAGTGTGTGTGAAACTGCATTTCTAATTATAGCTATGGTGTCTCCTGGGAATTCTGTGGGAAAATGCATCATGCTAAGTTTCTGCCAGATAACACACAGTTCTGTACACGATTGCTTGTCGACTAGTTTTTATATCTAGATATACATCTGATGTTTCTTTACCCCTGTCTGAAAATGAAATGTCTTTTTTTTTTTATTATTATTGGAGTGGAAAGTGAAAATGTCCACATCCTGAAAAAAGGTCAACTTTGTTTTGGAAAACACAAGGAGTTGTTATCAAGGTGGGAAAGTATGCAGGCTGTCTTGCGAGTGGTGCTGGGAAAACTGTGGAAAATGAGGACAAGTGTCTAAACGTCTGTCTTTTGTTTGTTTCCTTTTCAGGCTGACTCAGCTGAACACCTGCAGACCTGTGGCCATTTCCTGAAAACCATGTAAGTACAGTACAGTGATGTACCCAGCTGTTAATCCATCTCTAATGTTAGTACAGAACCCTGGAAGCATCCAAATCTGAAATATATATGTTTTTTCATGTAAAACAATTCAGTTCACTTTACTTTATTTCTCCAACATAATTCTCCTTTTATCAGTCCTGCTTTTGACCATAGTAAAATATATTACAAGCAAATAATAAAACAGGATACAAGACATTATGTAGTGGATAAGGCTTCATTCACCCTGTGTATCTTTTGTCAAACAACATAAGACAGATAACACAAATAAATGCCATAAAATCAGAATTAAACAGAGATGTGATTATAAAAACTATGAATAACAATTTCTAATAGAATCTGATTTTATCCTAAAAACGACCCAAGTGCCGCCTGAAACCGTGAATAACTAACAGCAACAAAATACACATAAAAAAAAAAGTTTGTCATATGACACAGTGACCCTGATTTTGAGCTTTTGACAAGCACTTTATTCTGACAAATCAATTTCCCAGCCTGTGTAATTGATCACATATGAGGTCAATTGACATGGTCTAAATCTGTTGTAGTTATAGCAGCTAACCTTTTGTCCAACACACATCAGATGACTCCTGCTCAGGAGAATCTTATGTTTTGCTTTAGTTTGAGCAGCAAGGATTGTATTGTGTAACTGTATGAATTGTAAACTTTATTCCTCTCCACTTTGGGGTTGTTGTTTTATTGAAATTTATCTTGTCGCTACAAGATAATCACTTCTACGCAGAGTATGATATTTTGATTGCACAAAATAAAAACAACATGAGACATATATTTGGGGGATTCCGTTTGTTTGCACACCAAAGAATAAATGTTTTTATAATGGAAACTCTGTGTAATAATTGTGCTTTACCAGGAACAGCTGTTGCTACTCTTACCATGTTAGCCACCATTGTTTATCATCAGCTTCAGAATACTTATACCTAACTGAGGATTAATGCATTTCTCTCAAATGGATCACTCTTTTTCAAAGTTACGTAGGTTTTATATTGGTCTTTTGTAAAATGATTCTCTGCAGGCACATTGGAGTCAGTCTTTAAAATAAAACTTGCATAACCATATCTACACTGAAAGATTGGCTGCTGTATTTACTCCTCCTGTCCGCACTGACTGCGAAGAGATTTCCCCCCCTAAGACTCTATGGAAAAATGACACGTTTTGTGTTTCTTTGTCGAGATGTAGTGGAGGAACATAGCAACTTTGGAAGATGTGCACCCAATTTGTCTAAAACTTTTGTTCCCCGTTTTTTTTTTTTTTTACATTGGAGTCACATCAGGAAAGCTTTTCATGGCCAGGGTGAAGAGAAAGAATCAATACTGCAACCAAGAAGCCCTTCAGTGTTCATGCTGGGATGTGCATGTGGTTTTAAGACAGACTTGAAAAAATATGACTATACCCTGTCATTAAGTTTTTCCAAAGCTCTCGGAGCTCTCTCACACGAAGGGTGTTGCGTTTGCTCTCCTGCGAGGAATCTCTTACAAATGCTGAATTTGTAACTCTGATGTCAAAACCTCCGGTTGCCTGGAAGTAGAATGAAATGATACACTGATCTGATGTCAACAGTCAGGACGCTGTGTAACTTTGGCAGTAGTTAAAGCTTTCAATGTGCGGGTCCCTGAGAGCTGATGTCTATTTATAAAGCCACTTTGTGTTCTAACTTTAGTGTCCCGTGCTCTGCACAACTCTGGTCTGAATATGGACTCACATTCTGACACTGAGGAGCCATAATGAGCAGCCTCAAGTTGTAGCAGATAAATACTGGAGGCTTAATGCTTTGTCTCCACATATTCAACCTCACTGCAAGACCTCCGCTGAGCTGGTCATCACATTTATAATTTCTTCCAGTACTTTCCATTGGAGGATATTCTGCAGAAGCTTAACCAGTTCCTGGTCTTTGCTGAAATCCCCAACATTGAGTTTTAATTGGCCTTCCAGGAAAGAGAACAGCATTCATGACCTTGAATTAGGAGTCGATGCGTCAAGCTATACCATCAGCTGATGGGTGGTGAGTTGAGCTGCTTATCTTGGTGTTGCTGGATTTTATTTTTAACACTGACAGCACCTGACGGGCCCGTGGAAACTGGGGAAGACCTCAGAGTGTGAGGGATGAGTGGCAGTTAGGGAACATGAGAGGAGGGAACATGAGAAAGCGAGGTATGGCGGCGCGAGACTGAGTAGAAAATACGCAATGCTTGGTTGTAATTTCCAGAAGACTGTGCGCATGAAGTCACAGGAGAGAGGAAGGGTGGAGGAGTTTGTCTCAAAATGGCGGAATGAGGAAGCCTGTGTAGTGTTGCGGTGAGTGTTGACGTCTTAGCAAGTGGTGCAGACATTTAAATCAGAACCAACATGTCGTTCTGCAGAAGAGAGAACATGAAGAGGAAGCTGCAGAAAAGATACGAGAGACTGGAGAAGGCAGGTGTGGACAGAGGACAGTGAAAGTAGCATGACATTCTGCGTATTTGGCCTACATTTAGTCTTTAGACACACGTGCTCTGTGACATGGAACAAACCAGGCACCTTAGCTTTCAGCTGAGTATTCCACTAAGGTTTAATCAGTGTGGCTGAGGATTGTATTGTTACCAAGAGAGCAGAAAAACAACACATAGCTGGCCTCATTTTTTCCCAGCAGGAAGTAACAGCAGTGAAAAACCCCAAGCCCAGCTGCAGCTGATTAAACTGAGACAAGCAGCTCCAACCTTTGTACTAGAACGTTTTCTTTCCTGTTATATTTGCTTAAATGACACCAGCGTCTGTTGTCTGCCCAGAGAATTATGACACTATTATTCAACCTGTTTGGCTCATGTGAACAAATGTTTATCTATAAGGAAAGATGCAGAGAATTTAATGAGGCCATAAACACAATTTGGTTCAGAGGCAGTTCACCATGACAACAAAGGATCATGCTATTTTAACATTTGAGGTTGCAGGAAACCCAGAGGTTAGAAACCTCCTTAACAAGCAACAGTTTTTCAAGCACTTTATACTTTACAACATTTCAGAAGGAGATATTCTACCTTTAACTCCACTGTCTTTATTTCACAGCTATAGATACTTTGCAGATTAAGATTTTAGGAACAATACATACAGTCATTGTATAGATTATTATTGTAATGGGTTTAACTACCCACCGGTAGAAATAGAAAGAATTCAGTAGTATATATAAGTACTTGAGCATGTTTTGCTCATAAATACAGCACCTTTTACTTATACATAGTTTTTTTTACACATTGGATTACTTGTATTACTGATTTGACATGTTGGACTTTACACAGTAAAAGTAGTAATATTTCAAATTTTATTTCATATTAAGCCAAAAATCATTAATCTGTCAAGATGGATGAAAACTAATGTACCTCTATACACCACATTTTGGCAAAGAAGCAATCCACCTTGACTCCAAGGGTTAAGCATTACTCAGTAATGCATATAGCCTCTGGGTTTCCAGTAAACAAGACACTAAAATGCCAAAAAAAAAGGCCCATTCTTGTCATGAAAATGTCACTCCTCTCTCCGATCCCAGCACTGAGTGACGGGGTGACTTTGACAATGTCAACACAGCCTACAGGAAGCCATTATTTCCACACAGTCTGATGTTGTCATCTCGTGTTCTCTGTCTCAAGCAATTTATGCTTCAGACATTTGGAAATACATAGTGAGGCTGCCTGTGATGGGACATGAAATGGCATCTTGTTTCCACACCTTATTTGTTATAGAAATGCGTCACTATTGCATAACAGGCAAGAGAAGAAAATGTACACTTTTTCTTATGCAACCCTGCTTGTAGCTCTGCAGTTTTAAAGCAGGTGGGAATTCAAGCCGACAGCCCTGAAATATGGCGGTCTAGGCTAGAGCTACATTTAGCTGCTGATTCAAAGTTTATGGCCCCAGCACCTGCAGTGTAATTTAGTCTGCCTACTTAGACATTAAAACTGAGTCAAGCGGTGGCAACGCCGTTGTCAGCACCTCTTCAACAATGATCTCATGGCTGTGCTGTCATACAAAATTCAAGTTACTAAAAGCACAACTTCATTGATTGTATGAGGTCAGAGAGCCAGAAATGAAGAGAGGCACGCCAAACTCTTTGCCAGTAATTTTTATTTCGAGATATTTTGTAGAACAGGGGAACCAATGATTACAAAAAAAAAAGTCCATAAGTGTTCTACATGCTACACCTTAACCTAATTCATCATGCTTGCCTGGAAAAAGTACATAGAAATTTAACAAAAAACGTACAATTAAAACTGATGTACATTATACTCACCATTAACTTTACTTTTAAATGTACCTTTCTCTTGCTTCCATGCACGCAGTTGTTTTACATTACATTTAGATAAAAAATTAAGACTTTTAGGCGCTTCTTTAAACGATAAAGCAGTTTTTCCACTAAAAACAGAACGCACCTATAAATAAAAAAACAAAATGAACAGAAAGAATGATATCCATTAGGACAATAATGATGGAAAATGGAAAATCCTCAACTTCTTTTAGAACATAAGATGAATTTGCGTCCTACCATAAAACAAAAGGAACACTTACACGCCCATATAGTGCCGAAATGAAAATGGAAGTCTGTCCAACTCCTCAATCTTCAATAATCACATTGAAATAACACATTTTGATAAAATAAATATCGCACATCTGCTAGAAATAAATAATGATTACTGAAACACCTCACTATGTTAAATGCTAAAGTGAGACAGATTTCATCTACGCGACCACTTCATTTCATGGTATGAGGATGGTCATGTGTGTAAAGCACTAGTGCGGCTTCGAGTGTCTCTCGCGGCTGTTACCTTGAGGTAGATAACACATTTACATTAACGCCTACGATAATGGTTGCTGCTGGCATCATGTGTCAGATTTACAGTATGAAAGGGTTATTGAGGAAGCTTTCTTTGGGGAAAAATGTTAGAAAGTCAAAAAAGAAAAAGAAAAAAGAAAAAAAAAAAAAAAGAAAAGAAAAAAAGACAACCCATCCCCTTTTTTTCTTGAGTATCCCATCCCAGGAGAGGCTGTTTGAAAGCACTTTAAAAGCCTACAGCAATGTTAGCATCCACCATCCTTCCTTTAGTCACACCCAAACAGCCAAACCTCATCTCTTAAATCCTCTGGTCCTGTCCATCTTCTTCATCCAACTACTTCACTTCTCTCTTGCTCTCTGTTCTCCTGCAGTACTTAAGTGTGCGAGTGACATGCCAGTTTAGCAATGAGGACGTAGACATTAATCCATGAAGGCCTGGTGATCAAGGCTCAGAGTGACCAAAACTCTTTAAATATAATAAATCACCCTTCTCAACTCTTAAAAAAAAAAACAAACTGAACAAAATAATAATAATAATAATAATAATAATTAAAAGCAACCATAATAAAAAAGGTATGAAATGATTCAAGTACAATAATATACCATATTATTAAAAAACATAAAAACAAAACTGTCTAGATTTTGCACTGTGAGGGAGGATATATTTCTTTAATTAAGATGCTTGAAGATGCTGCTGTATGTTTTGTGGGCAATTTGTGGGGAGCATTTGACAGCGCAAGGGGTGAGGGACGCCTGGATGGATTTTAGAGGCAAGTCATCGGTGCTGTCAAAGCCAGGCAGGGCCAGAGAGTCCAGCTGCATATTAAGCACAATCTCTGTATTCTTGCCGAGGAAGCTCTCGTCCAGCTCTCTCCCCTCCGAGGGCTCCGTCTCCGGGCTGGCCACAGTCTCTCCGACCCCCTCTTCCTTCCGGCTGAACAGGCGGTCCAGGTAGCTGGTGTAAGTGCTCTCCTTCTGGAAGTGGTTGTCTTTGCCAATGTCCCAGCACGCTTCATCTATCAAACAGCCGTTCTCTCCAGCTCTCTCCCCGGAGCCGAAGCTCTCCCAGGGGTGAGCGGGCCAGGCGCTGTCCCCGCCGACGACGCCCGACCCTCCTCCACCTAACTGGGCAAGGTTTACCAGGCACTTCTCCTCCTTCTCCTGACTTATGGACTTGGACATGGAGCCTGAGCGGGGAGCCTCCAGCTGGGAGACTGAAGAGTTGAGCTCGTTCAGGAGGCCCACTTCACTGAGCAGGGCCACCTCCTGACAGGGCTCCGGCTGCAGGCTCAGTTTAATGGTGCTGGCGATGAAGGAGTCGAAGTCAAAGCCTGGGTTCTGTTGGCTTTGAGGCTTCTCTGTCTGGTGTTTTTCCTGCTCACTGTCCTTCTCCACCGGACTCTGGGTCTTCTCTGCCTCCTGCAGTGCAATCTGGGCCTTCACAAGCCCGTTCTTCTCGCACTTGCTCTTTGCTTTGCGGTCGGCCTTCTCCTTGCTCTGCTGCTCCTTCCAGTTGGAGAGGTCGATGATGAGCTTGGGTTCGTAGTAGTGGTTGACTTCACTGTCCCTCCAGATGAGGTTGTCCAGGTAGGAGGGCGACACGGCCTTGTAGTTACAGGTGTGGCTACACTGCAAGTCACAGTATTTGTTCTCGTGGTGGTCGTCCTGCCAGGATCGCTCTGGCGGGAACAGACTGGAGTAGTCGAAGGACGGCTCATCCAGGAACTTCTCCCGATCTCCATCAGCATATTTACGAGGATCCACCTGCAAACAGACAACAGCCAACATTTAGCCTTTGATTTCATTTAAGTCAGTCAGAAGCCAGGAATGTTATCCCCATACACATTTACCAGCTTGGTAAAGCTGTAGTACACGACACTTAAAACTATATTCTATTTTTTGTGTGTGTATTCTCCCATTTGGGAAGCACATTTTCACACAACTCTCTTCTATAAACTTTCAACATGTATTTTAAAGTAAACAGAAATAAACAGAGTAGAATTGAATTGTCTAAACAGAGTTTGCAGGCGTTTGTCAAAACTCAAACACACCTGAACCTCCTCCTCGTCTGTTACATCAGAGAGTGCCCTTGGGTCAACCTGAACTTCGTCTGGGTCATGGGTGCTGTGAAGGTGCCAGTCCGCCTCTGACAGCTGGCTCTCGTGATACCTGATGGCGTATGAAAGAGACACTTCAGTACATGAACACGGAAGCACAAAATCACTAAAATGACTAAAATAAAAAGCTCCAGGACAGGATCTAAGTATGTCAGTCAAAAATGTCTGAACCGGGCAAATAACTATAACTGTCTCTCCGGAGAGGGAATAAGTGAGTGAGCATACCTGTCCCAGGTGTGGCTGTGACTCTGGTCCATGAGCAGGATATCATCTACTTCATCCTCAATGTGGAAGGGGTGCAGAGAGACAGGCTCGTCCAGGGGGAAGGAGTAGTCAGCCATATAGGGGTGGGCCAGGGCCTCCTCTGCAGTCAGACGATCCATGGGGTTGAAGGTCAGGATCTTCTCCAGGAAATCCAGAGCTGCAGAGAGGACAATGAGATTATTATGAAACATGAGCAGTGATGTATGACAGATATATCCCTGACCTCTATCTTTGGTCTGTGTTCCTGAGTAGTTCATGATTCCTGTGAGTATTCCTGAATGAATAAATAAGTGGCACTCACCCTGGGGACTGACGTCAGGCAGCAGCTTGGCCAGTGGTGTGTGAGGCTTGGACATATCGTTGCGGATGAATACGGGGATGACGCTGTGGAGCTCCTGCCGGTCTTCCTCTCGCAGTACGGGGATGGACTCGAGGATCAGCTGCATCTGCTCCAGTTCATGCGCTCCTGAAACACCAGAGGACAAACATCAGGCACTTTCTTGGAAGAATTACACAACATTCAACATCTGCATGACTGAGTGAATTTGTTTGGCGCGAGGCTGAGTGCAGCAGATCATGAGAACAGAGATGTTATTTGCCTTGTGTTCAGCTCAGGGCAGTTTCAACAAACAAGAACAGTCAGTGTCTCCCTGCTCCAGATGGATTTGCCAAGGAGAGCAATAAGGACAGTAAAAGCAAACCGACTCTGGGCCTGTAACCTGCCTGTTCCAGATTTTCCACTATATACGTTTTGCAGTGGCGGCCCACTGCTTTCAGAATCTTTATGAAATGTCATGAGGTCACAACTACACGACTTTGCACAGGGTTTGCAATTTGAAGCGAAGGATACAGGAAGTGGAGACACGTCCATGTATCCATGCATACACCCAATTCAGCCAGACGTCTATGGTCTATATGCGTACGACAAGAGGGAGAGAGGAGAGACAAGGCTGGAAAGATCCGGTGCTAATAATTAGCAAATTATGTAGAAAACATCAGCTGCAGCTATTCATCTTAGCCGATGCTGAGTGTTGCTTTCGGTGGTACATTGTGTTAGCTGTCACTGATTATTGTTAATTCTGTCAGTAACTTATTGTCAGGCCTAAATTAAACTCGCTGTCTGTCTGTGTGCTCTCTACACGCCGTTAGCACTTGTCAAAGATGGCTTGTGCGGGAAGAGGCTCTACTCTGTACAACCACAAATGAATTGACTGTTTCTTTAGTTCATACACTGTGTTCTGAACAAAGACATATTGACTATGAGGACAAACGTACGCCTCATCAGACCTATGCTTCACGTTCACCTCAGAGTCAACTGACCTCGCTCGCCAGTCTGTTTGTGTATGAGCCGTTACAGTGAGTCAGACGTGAGAAACTGAGTCAACATTTACCTGCAAAGAGGGTTTTCCCTGTGAGCATCTCAGCAAAGATGCAGCCAGCGGCCCACATGTCGATGGCTTTGGTGTAGTTGTTAGGAGAGAGCAGCAGACGAGGGGATCTGTACCACTTGGTGACCAGACCTTCAGAGAGATGACCCTGTGTAAGAAGGAGACAACATATTTAGTTGGGAAAAGAAACATAAACTCACAGCTGTATTTTTCCAAAAAATACCCTCATTTATGAACTGTTGTGTCTTCACATTTGATTCATTCACAGTTACAGCCCCCCCCAGCAAGAGATAATTGTGATTAACATTATTTTATGTGCCTCCATGTGTGCCACCCAACACTCCCAAAACAAACAGTGCCCACTGGTCTGTGCTAAACTTCATAACTCCCATGCTGGCTCCTTGACGGACCTGCTCTGTGCTGGTCACGTACGCAACACAGCATTGAGAGAAAAATCCCAGAGAGAAAAGATAGATAAAAAGGGGGGAGAACAGACACGTGCAGGCCTTGTCAGCAGTCTGAGAGAGCAGGATAATCCCCTGCTGCCACACACTGACACACCAGTTACACCAATCTGCACTCCACTCTCACACAGTGCCCGACTATTCACAGGCACAAAGGAAACTGACCTGTGTGGAAGTAAGTGTGTGTGCGTGCGTGTGTGTGTGTACACAGACTGGGACACTGGGGGGGGGTGGTGGTGGTGGTAAAACAACACCCTCACTGCCTTTTCTGCCTCATGCAGTGGTCGTTTGTGGCGAGACCAAAATGGTCAGCTCACCACTGGGCCAGGCTTCTGTTTCTGCCCTAATTTAGCTACAAGTGCTTGATGTCACACTATCCTGGAGTGCATCACTGCCCTGCTCGCCCTTGTTTTGATAGGCCTATAAATGACACACCATGTGGACTGTAGATATAACCCCCCTCTCCTTCAGGTAACCAGCTAATCTGTTTGCCTGAGTGTAGCAGTGGCTTTCACCAATAAGCTTGCTTAAGATGTCGAGGGCAATTAGATGGTAGCATCACACACAGGCAGGTACACCAGGGCTGTCCAGCACCCATTCTAAGAAATGGCTAGTAAATCGTTTTACTTATGCGAATGTGGTTAAAGTGGAGAAATATGCAACCAGCTTCACAGAGCATTGCAACAGAGATAAGGCTAGCTTGAAAGACTGTCGGGTCATTGCATAAGGACAATTCTGTGTACGCTGGACTCTGAACCAAAAGGAGCCGATTAGAGTTTGCCTAGCTGACACCATAAAGTGCATTCCAGCTCGCCTCTAACTTACTATTGCTGATTTTCTAAGTGGGCTACTCACCCACAAAGACAGACACACAGGCATTAAAGCATCAGCCATCTCAATACCTCTGGCAACAGCGGGTGAATAACTTAACCGCCTGATCTAGATCTAGACCACGCTGACATTTAATGACTCATTACAGGCTCCCTCAGTGTGTCAGACATTGGTTAGTCACAGCAACCTTTAGTTCGAACCAGATGTCAGTAAAGGTGGTTGGTGTAGAGGCAGTGAGATCATCCCCAGCTAAATCTCCATTTCCAGGATAAATAAAGCGGTGCTGCTTCACAGAAGCTGGAGACTGAAGACTAAAAATGATAGATTTCCTTATTGGCACTAAATTTATTTTAGTTTTAGCCCATCCACCCACACATACAGTACATGAATAATTTCACGGGTAAACAGGCACTATAAATAGAGGGATAAGTGGAGCTTCTCTGCAATCTCACAACACACTGGACATATGAACCTAATTAACAGATAAACAATTATACCCCCTCTATTATTTCAATCTGATGGCTGATCACCATAATTCCCGCTACATTTGGTTCTTGAAAAACTCCATGATCTTTGTAGGCTTGGAAAAATAAGTGAAACCACCTCTATGAGTCGACTCGCCAGTGTTTCTCTAGTTAGATCCTGTGAAGTCCGGTGCCAGACAGGCCTGTTGCTGGCTGAATAATTGGGTCAAATGTGTGCGCGCGCTCTTGCAGTTGTGGTTTGGAGTTGTGTGTTGTGCAGGATGCTTGTGAGGCAGAAAGGACCTCTGTGAACCCCCTTTTTTTATAAAATTCCTAAAAACTTCCCGTCATTATCTCCTTAGCATCTCGAATTACTGAATTTTACACTAAACCACAGGCAAGCACAATATCCTACAGTCAAATTTATATTAATGCAACTATTTGGACTAATGGTAACTTGCCAATAGACTGTTTTCAACATCAAAAAATGATCTGTTATGTCCCTGACAAGTTTGTCTTAACTTCTAGTCTTCATTTCAAAAGACAAGACTTATAAATAAAAACTTCAGATCAGATTATTTGACATTCAGATGTGACATGACATGAAAACTAGACTGGATTTCACTTCTAAAATAATTTGTTGCCATGCTCAGCAGATGTGATCTCACTTAGCTAAGGCACACATTAAATGTGTCATACTATCCTCAGCCACCCTCATTTAAAACCAAAACAGCTTGCTTAAGCACAATAAATGCTAAACCTAAATGCGGGAGTGTTATACCCACAGTATTCTTTCTTTGTCTTGTTAAAATGGCAGGCTACAACTGGAAATGAACACAGGCTTTAGATCAGCTTCAAATAAGGCCCTGAGCAAGGCTCCCACAACAAGACAAAGAGCTGGCAGGGAAAAGGAGGGGAATCAGGGTTGGAGAGGTTGGATGAGTGCACGTGAATTCTTGTCATTCTTGATCCTGGGCCACCATGAGGGCCGGCCTTAAAACAAAGCCATGCAGGATTAATACAAGCCTGAAGGGAATCATGAGGAGTTATGTTTTTCTATTAACCAAGGCAATACAAAAAAGTAGGAATGTAGGAGGAAAAGGTGGAACAAATGCCTTATGCCTACACCACTGATGCGTGAATCTAGATACCACATTACTGAAACTACGCCAGAAACTGAGGTTCACTGGCAAAGAGCGCTTCTTTATTTAGAAACAACGTTATTCAAATAACATGAACTCAGCCACCCAGCTGCTCTGGCTCACCTCGTCTGATAAAAGTAGAGGGTGGTTGTGAGCAGATTTGCCCCCAGTGACTTTGCACTAATGTCTGGCTAACACTGAAACCAAGTGTGTTTTTTTATGCCTACACACTTCACTGGGCACCAGAGTGTCCTGTGGGGGTGATGGGTTCATTTTTAAACAAGCATCATTCGGTCTGAGACACTAGACACACACACTCACACACTATCAGATAGGTGCCATGAAAAAGTGGTTGGTAGAGATCTCGGTACACCCACCCCCACCACATTACTATTGTTATCATTGCAGAGACAGACAAAACACAGCAACACTGTTTGGAAAGGAAAGAGGGGTCAAAGCCTGTTAAATTCAGTCTGACCACAGCGTTTGTATCCTTGACAAAAACTCAGCAGCAGTAGTCTGCTGCAGCAGTACAGCAGACAATAGTCAAACACAAGAGAGCTGACCCCAGCCAAGCAGCTTTTCAATACCCACTTGCCAGCATGTTTCCCATCAGGAAAAACTGCTTATATAGAGGGAAAAAAGCCCACATGGCAAACCCTGATGCAAGGGAGGAGTGCAGTAATGTTGGGTGGGTGGCTACAGAAACTGATGTGTGTGAGAAACTCTCACTTTTTCTCGGCAACTAAAAGACCTCGCCTTCCTTTTCCTATTGCAGAAAGACCCATTGTCTCCACCTAAGATATGACTAATATGAGAATACATAAGTCAGAGCTGAAAATGAGACCAACCCTACTGGTAGTGGTGTGCTGGAAATGAGTAGTTCTGGTAAACAAGTGTGTGTAAGTCTGCCTCAGAGTAATGCAAGATGTGGCAGCAGGATCTGGCTGTGTACGGGATATGAATGAGGCTGTGCCAGTCAGAGGGATCACATCACGTGAACCACTTCAGAGCCTCCGTTGACTAATCTGAGACACGTGTAAGCATCTGACTGCCTCAGTGCTCTAAGAAGATCCAGCAGCCACAGAGAAAGAAAGAGAGAGGGGGTGGGGAGACTTTCCAACCTAGATTTCCTCACATCACACCACCATATGGCCTTTGACTGGAATTTCCTCATCCCTTTATAATAATAGGTGACTGTGACACATGGGCACAACCAGCCTTCCACCTGGCTACAAATAAACAAGTCGATCCATACTCTCCTCATAGCAAACATATAAGCAACCTACTTTATTGCTACCATTACACTGCTTCACAAAAACAAAATACAAGTTTATGGAGAGCTTTAAATTGTGTACATTCAACACTTGGTGTGTTAACATCTGGCTTTTAAAGCCCAGGTTTGCATCTAATGAGAAACAACGAAAAAGCCTTTTAACACAAAGAAAACAGCCTTCTCTGAGGCCTCATTTTCTTGATTCTACAAGTTATAGGCTTGAAAATATAGCAATGACCTCATAAATCTTCTAAAAAACCTGCTAAAAATGCAGCATGTCAATAACAGCCCTGGTGCAGCCTCAAACCTTCAACATCATAATTAGACACTGACGAAAAGCTCAAAGCTGAACTGCGTCTGTTTTGCGTGTGCTACATTGAAACATTTGCTTTTTTCCCACCTGGGAATGTGGATTATCTTCATCTTTGTCGGGCCACATCATCATTATCCCACTCATTTATATATTTAGACTTGGAGTTGAGCCTGTTTTCACTTCTAATTGTATACACTTGTAAATGGAAAAAAAAAAAGGTTCCCATGGTTGTGTTTTCTACAGCCTCGCATCTCCTGAAAAGGGAAACAGAGGTGCTACCTCAAGGCACCACATCCTGTGTGTTTACTTCCTGCTGTGAAATTGCGTCACTCTGGGGATCACGGCATTACTGGGAAATAATGTAAACATCTTGTATCAGGGCAACAAATCACTCATCTTTGGGCAGAAAGTGTGCAAACATTTTTTTTTGTTTGCTCTTCTTGGAAATCTATACTATTCAACACACTCATCATGCAACACCATAAAATTGTCATAATAATAATCATTCCAAATTTCCACAAGCACAAGACTGACTGGCTGGAAAAACTACTTGGAGACAGGTCCTACCTTGTGAGAGTAGTGTGGGTCCATGATACGGGCCAGTCCAAAGTCCCCGATCTTCAGTACCAAGTCTTCTGTGTTGACAAACAGGTTGGCAGGCTTGAGGTCGCGGTGTAGCACATTAGCAGAGTGGATGTACTTAAGGCCCCTGAGGAGCTGGTACATGAACAGCCTGGCGTGGCCTTCAGACAGCAGACCCCTCTCCAGCAGCTGACACAGGTCTGTTTCCATATACTCTTGCACAATGTAGACTGAGTTCACCTCTGTCAGTGACACCACATCCTCTGTTAGCCTGCGACCATTGGGGCCCAGTGTCTCAAAAACCTGGTGACAAAAAAGGAAGGGCCCGTGCTGAAAGTCAGTTTTCAAATGAGACATAAATTCTTCTTTTATACTTAGATACTAGGTCAAGAGCTCTTTTTTTTTTTTTTTTAAACTTTGAGCCGACCCCTTGCAATTTACCTTGACAATGTTGTCGTGGTCGAGGCGTCTGATGATCTTGATTTCCCGCAGGGCATGCTTCACACTCTGGGGGTCAGTCAAGATAATTTTCTTCACAGCTACACGCTTGTCACAGTCAGTGTCAACTGCTGAGAACACCAGGCCGTTCCCTCCGTAGCCCAGAGGCTTCAAGTCCATGTAGCGAGAACCCAGGTCAAAGCCGTGAATGTTCATCAGTGACTCAAACTTCTCTGCCATGACGACTGTTTAAGCCTTTTACACCAAGCTTCTGCTATCTCTAACGTTTGGTCTCTGGCCTGTTCCAAGTCCAACTTTAACACCAGCAGAGGAATTTATTGGCCAATTCCCCAACTGCTTCAGAGGCTAACTGACCCCTTTACAGACGACTACCCAGTCCCCCCTGTCTAGCCGTCACTGTCAGATGTGGGGCACTAATGTGTAGTCAAACTTTCTTTCCATCTTGAATAAGGAGAGAAAATTTTAAAGTTGAATTCCTCCTCCAATCCCGGATGTGTGGATATCTTTAAATGAACAGTTCTCTGTAGACTAGTGTTTATAGACTGCAATGGAATGGACTTCGAGGCTGATTAAAAAGCAGTGAGACTATGTTAAACTATAAAAGCATGTAGTTGCATCCTCACAGTGCAGATACATTCAGTGTATGACTGGTCCTGAGCAGCGTCATATGAAATGTGCATAAATGCACTTTTTTTTCTTTTTATATTTATTTATCTGTCTGTAATTTTCCTGTCAAGTCACCTGATCTATTGAATTGAAATGAGTCTGGCCTTAAAGTCTTCAGAGTAATTTTAACCCTCAATGATCAGGTGGCTCAAGTTCGCCACAGTCGCAATCAAAACTATCCTCCATTTTACTTGGGTATAACCTGAAAGACAAGAGAAAAACAGAACACAACTGGTTAGAAAAACATTAATTTAGTGCCAGTTTAAAGTCCATCATTTAACGACAGGAAATTTCAACAAAATAACCTCCCCTTTAGGCTCTCGTTTAAATGTGGTGACATTAATGGTTACTAAACCCCTCCCCCGCCCGGTTTCGGCGCTTGCTAGTCCGGTTTCTGAGTATCGTTAAAATTGAGATAATCCACAGAAGCTTAGCAAAGATTAACATCCGCCTGGGTGTTTACATGTTATACTTAAACGTAAAAAAATAGCCTTTATTCCGAGTTTTACATTAATTTCATAGCGTCTGTTTTGGCCTTCACCGGGTCTGGCGGAAAAAAGCCAGGAATGGAAGCACAACGGAAAGCTGACACGCTACTGACAGACCTCCGTCTGTCTGCTTTAATTTATCACATTACCATGGCCTCCAGGTAACACACATATTAATAAAGTATATGTGGAACACAACGACTTCAATACAGTGCCTATTCCATAAATATCAAACATAGCGTTACAGTGAATCCCACCGATAGGGCGAACAAAGGAGCCGTTGTTGGCGGAGGCTTCTGACTACGTGGTACAGCTTTCCTATCGCTTAGCAGCACAAAGCCGATGTCGGTTAAGCCGTTAAAAACGATCACGAATCTACAGTGAAATGACATACAATGTAGATAACGGTGATTACTATCGACATTAATACATTACTTACAGTCCTTGTTCGTCGCATTGGTTTCGTTATATATTTAATCAAACCCAGATAAGGTTTGAGTGGGCTCCGCTCGCCGAGCTCTGCGGATCTGTTGCAATCGCCATTTAGACTGGGCAGAGCTATGAAAGGCAGCGTGACGTCAAGATGCTGCCTTCATGGACTGTCGGAATTATTCTATAACTAAATTGACCCCTTCACAGATGATCTGATGAAGCGGTGATTTGCTGTAATGTTGAGGGTTCTTTGGCCCATCACAAATAAGTGACTCAATTTATTTTGTAATTATTATTAACTCATTAGTTTATTGTTTACTATCATTATCACTTATAAACCTGTATATCCTGGAGCCACTCTCAGGTTCACTGGGTTCATTAGACAGACGAGTTCAATAGTGCTAATTCACATGGCGTAAACTCTACAGTTGTGGTTGTTTATCAGCATTTACGGTATTATATTTACTATTTCACGTATTTGTTTAATGACTCCAGAAATATTGTACCCATCATTCTCTGTCCCATTTTTATTGTAATGACTTTGTTAGTCTTGTAAATATATACTTAATAATTTAATAAAAATTGAATACAAATAGACAGTAGACTATATGAATTGCAACCTTATGTGATACAGCATGATGTTTTTTTTTAATTGCATGTAAAACATAAAATTAAATGTATGCTACGCTATATAAGGAACAGAACGTGATGTTTTTACAAATAATGGGTATCAAATCTTCGAGCAGTACGTGAAAGCAGCAGCAGTCATTCAAAAGAGTTGCAGAGCACATGACAGCGGTAGATTCAAAATCCCACTCAGCATTTACAGGTTTATGGTTGAAATGATAACAGCATTGTTCAAACGCAGTAGGCTAAACGAGAACGCTATAATTAGGTCATCATTATGTGCAGCCAAAGAACCTTTGGCTGTACATAGCAAAGTTCAGACACTGCTGCAAACTGTAAAAGTATAGTTATATCCTATTAATAATAATAGACATAGACTAATAATAAACATAATCCTTGTAAAACAAACATGTTGAAAAAGACAGACAGATGTTTGCTTGAATTAGTTTGCTGTCACTGGTTGTATTTAGCATTCTTTACAGTTAAATATAAACAGAATGCTCTGTGATAAGGGATGAGGGAGGACATTTTGTATCCTATTTTATTGCCTATCTAAGGAGAGATGAAAAAGTCTCAAACATGTGGTTATGCTGCACAAAAAAGCAGTTGCTTATCCTATAGGCTACCTGAACTCAGGGTTTCTTCTCTCTATTTGCTATTTTCTTCCAAAATCTAGTCAAGCACAACAGAAAACGTAGTCCTGCCAACATCTAGATACAGCCTCTTCACAGGTTATAATATAGTCTAATTTTTTACCCATGCTTTTTTAATTTATTTTACATACAGTTGGTGTTGTTTGCTTCCTCTTTGCAAAAAAAAAAAAAAAAAAATGTTGTTTTCCGGCTTGGTCCACGATTTGTTTTTCCCAGTTGTTTTTGCCTTTGATGGGAATTAATGTTTTCCGATTATGCCACGCAGTATTGCATTAGTCAGTGAGAAAAATCCCTCGGACAGGTCACTCACTGCGGCTTGCGGATTTAGAAAGTCCATCTGGCACCGTGATGCGCGGGGTGTTTCCCTTTTGGCGGTCCGCCCTCACGTCTCATCTCCATCCCGAGAAAAACAAAACCTTGGTTTCGGGGAAGACACTATTTTTTTCCAGTCAAATCCCTCAACCAAGACTAAGGTTGGTAGGCTATCTTACGGCGCCTGGTCCTCTCTCTCACTCTGGATGCTGAGTGGATGAAAGGGAGGGGAGGGGGGGGGGGATTGATGTGCGGGCAGGCAGCAGCATCACAGCCGCAGCAGTCTACATCAGCATCCGCAGGCAGACCATGTGAGAACCCATGTGCCCGAGAATGCAGATGCTTCACACAGGCCGGGATGGGCTCTGCGATGGAGATCAGGAACTGCATGCGGACTGAACGGGATGCGACAGACTTGGAGAGTGACTTAGAGAGAGAGAAATAGGCTATAGGCCTATCTTTTACACTCTTATTTTTAGGTGTCCTCATATAGTTTATGATGATATTTTGTCTCAGGGATCGCTGTTCCCAAAGACATGAAGTTATATAATAATATCTAATTATAATATATTATAATATGGTTTGGCCTAGTAAGATTTTAAAGAGAAACATAGAAAATTGAGATTCCATTAAGAAGGTGAAGAGCCTTTATTTAATTTTTCAGTTTCTTGAGATATGCCTACTTTGAGTTTCTGGGTTTTTTTTAAAAGAAAGAAAAAATTTGAGTGAAGTGACTGTCTGTTTTTTGTTCATTCATTGTATGTTTACGATGAATATTTAGCAGCCTAATTAATGCTAAAAATGATTCTCTGTTGATCCAAGTTTTGATTGCCCTCCTCTAGGCTGCTGGAAGATCAGAGGTCAAGGTAGTTCAGACTGATTGTGTCTCTGCTATAAGGCACCCCATTGGAGCAGACGTTTTCTGGTTAGACGTTTTTGAGCTCTATGTACTGCTCCTGAACAATCCTCCACTGCCAACCTTCCCCACAGCCAAGATACTTTACATCCCTCACAAGTCAGAAACTCAGAGAGACAATTCCAACTTTCATTTCATTAGAGTAGCCTACATTATTGCTAAAATGATTCCCTCCCTCTGGCCTCTGGTCCCCTTTCATAAGACTTGCTGATTGCCTCTGATGAAGGCTACATTAATGATTAAAAAGCAGATTTTATAGATAACGTATTGGCACTTGCTTGTCTCCACAACTGCTCTTTCCCCTGTGCTGCAGATGTACAAATGGAGGTCAGTTGGGGTAATAAAATAATTCCCTCACATTTTGATTATTTTGGAGAACACAGTTTATATATATAAAAAAAAAAACAACTTCCTCTTCTGTTTCTTGTATCCCAGTCACAAACAATTACTATCACTGTGTTTCCAGGACGGTCATTACAGCCTCTGCTGCAGGCCTCCCTTGTTACATCATGAGACAAATAGCTGACAACAAATCTTAACCCAACATGCTTAATTTAGTTAAGGTTACAGTGGCATCTATCACTGCCGCTTACAGCTATTGATAATGCTGTATTACTGTCGCGCTCTGTGATCCCAAACAAAACAAACACTGTTGCAAGGTGTTTGCGGAGTACAGAGTGCCCCTTGTGTGACGAATGAAGTTATGCACATGCTGTTTACCTATGTTCATCTGCTGGTGATAGTGGTATGACTCTTGTTTTCTCTCTCTCTCACACACACACACACACTTAAACTGAGTGTGCCTCAGCCTGAATTTTGCTATACTCTAGGTCACCATAACACCAGACATATCAACTGTTCTTTACAATCACCTGTTCTCCTTCTTTAATTATTTGCCCTAAATTCTAGGCAAAAACATAGACATCCTCAACAAAACCGACATGTCACATTCATGTCAACTCGTTCCTCATGGAAAATCAAATGTTCTTGCCACTTACTGAGGCTGACATTCTCCTGAGACGACCGGAGCAACATAGTACAGAAGTTAATAGTCCATCCAGGAGAATTTATAGCGTATATCCAACACTGCTTAGTCTGACAGACAGACAGGTGGAGAGGATTCAGCAGAGTCCAGTATCTCCCTGTATATGTGTGGGTATGTGAATGTATTCTCAGAGCCTTTAGCGGTGTGTTATCCTACTCCATGTGCCTCTGGTTGTGAGGTGGAGCTCCATGGAAAGTTAATATAGGCCTGGCCGGAGAGGGGCGGAGACTGCTCTGTGTATGGCTTGGCCTGTCAGTGTGCTAGGCCCACTACCGTTAGTCCACTGCCACCACCTCTCTCTCTGTGTGTGTGTGTCTCTCTCTCTCTTCACAGCTACTTTCTACCCCCCAACCCCCACCCCCCTCAATGTCTCAGATCTGCTCTTAAATTGTTTTTCTTCATGTTTTAGTCCAGTGTGTTGCAAGCAGAAACAGAACTAATCTTTTGCAGCCTGCAATGAAATATGTTCTTGTTTCTGGGTGAGACCTTCGCAAATCCACTTCTTGTGATTCTTTATCTATCATTTTAAATCAAAGGATTATACAACATGAATGGATTATGAAAGCCCCAAAAACACATTTGAATAAGGTGAGAAATACATGTCCATCTAGCTATAAATAAGGTTGATTTTTGTCACATTACAGCACATGTAACAGTCATCAGATCACTGTTGAAAAAAGTAGAGCCTACAAAATGTATCTGTGCAAGAAGACAGTTTTATGTGCGTGCAGTTCATCCTCTGAAGGGGATTCTTTATGTTTTATTGCTTTCTGTAATAGCCAGCGTCGGCGGGGGGTTCATGAAGTTGTGACTATACAAGTGCCAGAGAAGAGTCAGTGCTTATTCCTCTGGAGAACAATGGTTGCCTGTTTTGCCCCTGCCCCACAAATCCAATTTTTTTTTTTTCTCCTTCCTGAAACCGGTATCTGCTCTCTTTTACACCCACCGTACCACATGGTGTCTGCGCCTCTCTGCCTGCGAGACTGGTCCTTCTCGATCTGCTTGTCATATGGCAGGTTGCAGGCATCTGAACAGACTGGCATGTTTGGACTGTAAGGAAATGTGTGCGTGTGTATTTGTTTGATATTTAAACCAGACTGCTGCAGGGTCCGGACCAGCTGTGTGTTATCAAAATATATGAATGGACGTGTGAGGAAATGAGGGCAAAGCTGCGTGTTTTGTGTTGTGTGTCTGTATTTTGTGTGTTTGTTTGGGCTTGCAGCTATGTGACTCTACTGTAACTAACACTCAGTGGATTGCCTGTATGGGCAATTCTGCACTCATCATTTATTAACCACTGATGACCTCAATTAGTACAATGAGAAACCATTGCATAACGTAACTGCTCTCTATAACATCAGCTGTTGGAATGGCCAATGCTGATCACTGATGCTGCTGTTGTTTTTTTCTGTGCAGTGTCTGCTGTTATATAACAGTCCGTCTCACTGGACCCCGAAGCCAAGGTGCAGAGCGGATCAGGACAGGGCATGAGTTCTTGCACCCTCGTTAATTTCAGTGACCATTTGACCCTTAAAGGAGCTGTGTGATCCATACACACCCTGTTCACGTCTTGTACCGCGGAACTCAGGCATTACGTAGTGTTGTGAAAGAGGCCTACGCAAGTGTTGATACACTTTCCCCCACCGTGATTGTGTCTCCAGTGCAGGGGGCAAACACGCTCACGTATTGACATCTTTTTGTGGTTTGATCTACTGTGTAGGTGATAACTTGCAGGACGACCTCGATAGTCATTCTACGTTCTTCATCTCATGTAGGATATACTTCATTTCTAAACCTTGAAATGTTCTGAGAAAGCCTCCTCCTCGTACCCATTAACTCAGAGCGAGCTGGATGTTTCATCTCACTGCTCTCCTGTTCCAGGATGTCTCTCTCTCTTCCTGCGTCAGCACCCGTGAACGCCTGCTAGCTGCTGCTCAAAGGTAAGGCAAGATTAGTGTATAGAGAAACAAGTCTGTTCACACTCCTGCATGACAATTACGCCTGTGTGCAGGACAGATGGGATCTCATTCAGCTGATGATGATGAATGATTCCCTCCTAGGGGAGAGTGTTAGTGGGGCGCGACAGTATTATTACGTAACACACAATAGTGCCACCACCACTGACCTGGAATTAGCCTTTTTTTTTTTTCTCTCTTTATAGGGTGACGTGCAGTTTGATGATTTTGTTTCAGATCTGAAATGAAGCCAACAACCTGTCGAGGGTCTGCAATGTTAACAGCCTGATCGGCTCCACATGTAAATGCAAAGAACAGATGTCAGAGCAGCAACAAGTCTTCACTTATGCTTTAATCAATTTTTGAATAATTATTAAACATTGGCCGGTGGCGCTTTGTAGAGGTGTGAATGGTAGGTAAAGTGAATGAAATGGAGGAGACGCTACACAAAGCCTATTCATGTGTCTAAAAAGTAGTAGTATCTTGAATCCTGAAAATTGTTTTACCAACATACCTGTGTTGAGAAGAGAGGAGAGGAGAGGAGAGGAGAGGAGAGGAGAGGAGAGGAGAAGACATGAGAGGACCATCTGCCATTGCTTTTCTGTCCTTTCACCATCTGTGAGTGGAGCATCCTAAGACCTACAGGGCTCTGTTTGTGCATGTGTGTAAGTGTGTGTGTGTGTGTGTGTGTGTGTGTGTGTGTGTGTGAGTGTGTGTGTGTGTGTGTTGGGGGTATGATGTAATGTAACCTGTTTTGGCTGCTCCTCGCCTTCGCTCAAACAATGAAAAAAACCCGTCAATTTTCCGGATATTCTGCAGAGAAACGATTAAGTGATCTAGCAGGGGCATTGTGTGTATTGTGTGTGCTGTGGGCTTTGTGCTGATGTAAGAGGATCAGAAGCTTTGGAATCTGTAGGTTTCTTAACAGGACTAACACAGAAACCTTTTCAACCTGTCTGTGCTTACAGTATGTGTTGAAAACAGGTTCAGGTAACAAACATGTTGTCAAAGTCAACATCCCGGCCAAATTTCCTAGATGTCGACAGGGTGGTTTTGGAAGCCAGAACCAGATTAATTCACAATCTTGCCTAAATTTAGATGTAGCTTTAATTAGTTCAGAGACATCCACACACATTTAGAAAACTGGAGTATAGTAATCTTACAGTGTGTTGTGCCTGTAGCTGAAGGTTAGCTGCAAAAAAAACATTGTGCCAGACCTTGTACAGTATCCATACATACATACATACAGGACAGGTGTTACCAAGATAAAAAAGAACAACTTCCATTGTCTGGATTGTCCTCCTCTAAAGAAGTGAAATAAATCTGATAAACAACCTAAAATTCTGAGTCTGAACTAAGGTTCATTTTTGAAAAAAATCATACTATTCTACATGAGTAACTTTCCAGAAGATTGATGACACAATTGCATGGAAACTTTTTTTTTTTTTTTTAATGGCAATAAAACCATAAAGATTAACAAGGTCAAAGTTAGAAGCTTCCTGTCATTTCTTCTACAGCTGTGACGGAACAAATCCTGAACAAGCTCACTGTTCAATGTCTGACAGAGACCATAAAACTTTCATAATTACACCAAGAGCACACAGTCCGCAACATTACAACACAGAGAGAGACAGAGAGAGAGAGAGAGAGAGAGAGAGAGAGAGACTGAGATTCATAGATATGAGGCGGCAGCAATTTAAAACGCTGTACTTAATATCTGTTATCTTGATGTGTGGTAATATTATCACTACACTTCTGCCCTCTCACTCTTTTTACTGTCTACAAGGTCTCATTACTCATAATATTTGGGTTTCAAATAAGATCAAGGACATCCCGTGTCATCATTATCAGCAGTCTGTTGTCTGAACATATTTCATAACTCCTGCTTTTGTCTCCTTCTGACTGTTTTGTGCATGTTGTAACTATCAGATGTTTTTTCCACTGTTAATTATCTACATGACTGTAAATGACTAATTGTATATTTGCATGTAGACAAGGGGGTTTGTTGGGAAAGAGTGTGTGTCTATCTTTCTCAGCTTGTGTATATTTAGTCGTCCATCCAGAAGACCTGTGACTTCATTTTCAACAATTGCATAACATTCCTCTTATCGCTCCCGTCAGACTTTCCTTCAGACAGGCACATTTCCATTCGTTGACTTTCACCAGATCTCTCTGATCCAGAGCAGCCGCAGCATCAAGCCTCTTATCTCACATTGGGTCACAACAGCGGTACGTATAGGACGGATTGGCCTCATCTCTCAGAGTGTGTGTCACAGGCGCTGAACAGCAGCACTCTCCATTAATCACAGACTGATCAAAGCAGAACCTGAAACTCACACAGATCGCTCAGCGTGTTGGCCCTCCGTCCCTCTCCAGTTTCCCATCAGCTAAACTCAGGAGGACTAAAGAGCGGATGGTGTGTAGCAATAATGGGCTTGACAACAGCCTTAATATTATCAGCATGGGTTTAGCCCTGGCTTTCAGATGTGGCAGCAGTCAGTGAATAGTGCTGCTCTCACTGCCCTGATTCTTTAGCCTCCCTGCTCTGGCTCTGTGTGTTTGTCACTGCAGATCGATGCAGCACTAGGGCAAGGGAAAAGCACACAATGTTCAGTTCTATCGGCAGAGTGGCAGGTCTAATGGCGAGCTTGTCTGGCCAGTCTTGGCCTGACCTAGCCAAGCTGTCACTGGCTTCAGCCCAAACCTGCATACAATTTATTGGATAAAGGGGTTTCACAGTCCTCTGCTTGGACCGACTATCTACACATCTCTGGGCTGACATCACTGGCCACCTGCCGCAAAAATGCCGAGTGTCCTTATCTGAGACGAATCCGTCAGATACGTGGCAGCGTTTGAAAGTCAATATGGCTTCCTCTCTAGTGACCGTATAACACAGCTTTGAAAATAGGATTTTCCAGTCACACGACAAGCGGGTCTGTGACAGCCTATTGATTGGCCTGTGTAAGGTATCAATCATTAACCTATACTACTATGGCATGGTGTGATAGGAAGGGAAGTGGAAAAACACCTCACTGTTGTTGCAGGTCGGCTGCACTGCATCTTTCCTCTGTCAGGGGACACTGAACTCAGGTTTGTTTTGCAATAACATGTAATCCTGTACCATGGAATGCTACAGCTCTTGGACCAACTGAGGTGTGTGTTCGTTGGGTAATCTGGAGACTCGTGTGTGTGTGTGTGTGTGTGTGTGTGTGTGTGTGTTTGTGTGTGTGTTTTCCCAGCTGCATTACATGCTTCACAGTACACCCTAGTGTGGGATGATAGGTTGGAGCAGAGTTTTTCGGTGGATAGGTCATTGCAGTTCAGTTCATTTCTGCTCCTCTGCACTGCTGAGGAATATATTGCATAATAAAATAAAATGTAAATGAAACAGGATTAGGGTTCTTCTTTGCATCTGCTGAACACTTCCCTGCAGCCGGCATTACTCTTTATCAGGGAGGATTAGATTGGGAGATTGGGTGGTACAGTTCACCCAAAAATCCCTTTAACAGTGAGTCAGTATTCGGGATAGAGGGACTGTATCAGACTCCAGTGGTTACATAAGGGTACATGACAAAGGAGCCCCTACCGCCGCACCCCCCTCCATATCCTGCTGAACCATTTCTCTTCCTGTCTAAATGAACACACCTCCTTTGATGTCACAGCATAAATGCTCCAGTGATGGCGGGACAGATCGATACACCGGGTTTGCTGCGAATGTGTGTGCATGTTCACGGATGTGCGTGCTATTAATAGCTGGTAATGAATGGGTGGGTGTGTGCTTTCAGATTAATCCAGAGCCACAGATACAGGCCAAGGCGACAAGCGAGGACTGATTCTATCTCATCTGTTAAATCTCTTCCCAGAGATTCTGAAATGTACTGAAAGACTCCATTTAAATGAGAGATCACAAATATTTTGCCTCTTCTCTACGTTTCAACAAATTTGTCCTTCGATCACAGCAGCATAAACTCTGTCATGTGCACCTGCAGTGGAGCTCAGCTCATTTGGAAAGATATGCTTAATTCAACTCATGTATCTGTCCATTCAATATAAAGCTACAGCCAGCAGCTGGTTAGCTTAGCTTAGCATAAAGACTCGAAACAGGAGAAAACAACTAGCCTGGCTCTGTCAAAAATCCACCTATCAGCACCTCTTAAGGTCTTTGACACGTCATATCTTGTTTGTTTAATCTGTGCTCAAATCTGAGTCTAAAAATGACACTGTGGTTTTATAGGGTGTTATGTGTTGGACTACTTCTTTGATTTGCACAGTGACTTTCTGGGCAACCAGCAGGGAATCCAGCTTCTCTCATAATATTGACGAAAAAGGTAACCCGCATGGCATTATATTTCCTTCAGGTCTTTGCCATTGCATTATATAAACTTAATCTCCCAGACAGTGTTGAATAAAAACTTGGTGTAACATCGATTCCTGTGACAGAAAAGATTAGGTAAACAGAATCCAATGTATTAACATTTGTGCATCAGATAAGAGAGAAATCAATGGCTGTTTTTGTTTAATTGCATAACTCATCTTAGTCATGCATGAGCAGCTGAACTCTGTAGGCTGTGTTCCTTTTTCAAACTGCAGAGGAGAGGAGAGGAGAGCCACAAAGTGTCTGATGTGGAGGGGCAGCTGAGTTTACCGCAGCAAGCACAAACAGACAGAGGTGAAGTCCAAGTCGAGAATGATAATCACTTGCTATGCATTCAGGTGCATTTGCAAATAGCACAAGCTGATGTTTTAAGATTCATTTTCATCATGCGGCCATTTCTCTACCCTGTTTCTATCTTTGACTCTCTGTTGACATGATAGGATAAAAGGTACATTATGTCATCTAAATTTTCAGGAGCTTCAGGCATTATCAAAACCTTTGGAAATGACTCTAATTCTAACCCATAAAATATTTGAAAGGTGAGACACTATTTATCTTTCTGTGAGGGCCTGAGGCTTTGTTAGCATGCTGTCTGCTCCTGTGTGTGTACTGTTCTGACAGACTGTGCATGAACAAATATTACTTTGCTGTAATCCCTTTCGTGAGAGAGGAGAGTGTCTGTGACCGAGAGACAGGCTTAATGAAATTTTTTTTAAAACATGGAATAGAAATGGGAAAGTGTCGGTATTAAAAGGAAGATGCAAACAAAGACAGCAAAGAAATATGAGAAAGTAGGGGGGTCTATGTTGTACCTTTTAGACAACGGCAGAGGAGCATCTCTGCAAATCATGACTAATCATGCATTGAGAATATGAGAAATTGGTGGAGTAGAAAGCAGTGCACCGCCACAACAAACATTGTGGATGATATTTTCGGGCATTAAAGTGGCTATGAACAATATTTTGATTCACGTGGTTATATATGTTACTTGTGCCAAATGCATAGAGAATTATCAGCCAACTCTGCAGCTCCTCTCAGCTCCAGGGAGCGTCTCTGTGTCTTTTAGCCCATTGGTTTGGTTTTGCAACTTCACAGTTTAGTTTCATCCTCACTGCTATCATAGCATGGTTTTCCACAACAGTCGGCAGCTGTTTTCTGACAAAAAGCTCTACTATGGACTGTACGCCACCCAGAACCAAACAACAGATAGCCCAAAGTTAGCAGCTAGCCTGTGATCATGGTGGAGAATATAGCAGCTTGGAATATTTCTCTCAGGAGGCAGTTGGTGGAAACCAAAGCTAAGTGAAAAGGAGAGTGAATACTTGACTTCATCATCAGGTGGCCTGAAACAGGACTTCAAATGAACGCTAATGTTGCTTGGTGTTTGCTGGATGTGTAAATAAGCAACTGTTTGTTAGCAGGTTCACCATATTAGCTTGACAATATGTTAGTGTTGTGTTACAGCTTGTTCACACAGACCCCAGGCCACTCATACACTCATGCTGTGTCTCAATTTGATACTTCCATACTAACATTTGCTGTTTTGAGAGCATAAATGCGTTCACACTGACAAGTATGGCAACATGCAATGCACTAAATGCTGCACTCACAACTGACAAAAATTACACACTTCTCACTCTCAACAGTCGCCATCTTGGCTATGTAGTAGAAGCGGACGCACAAGCAGCGTGTTTTCAAACTTGGGAAAACGCCGACTGAGGAAGGAGGACACGTTGTTGGTGCCAATGGTGGCGTTATTTGCATTTGCGCACACAGGAAAGTAAAACATTTGTAAGTCGAGTGAATAAAGCAGCTGGAAGATATTTTGGAGGGCAACAAACCTTTGACTTGCCACAACACTACCCTGTCAGAATTCACGCACAATGCCAGTGAGTATACTGTGTACACAGTGTACTACATATGAGTGTATACTGACTGAAGTATCTGATTTGAGACACAGCATCAGTTAAAAGAATGCCAGTTGGTCATTTGGGTAAATAGATAGTAATGCTAATGCTTCATTTATTGTATGCAAGTTAGAACTGCAAATCTCACTATTTATTACGTTGAGTATGTACTTCTCATCACTAATGTCTTTAGATACCGTGTTGTCACCGTCTATAAATGTGGTTCAAGTTTTTTAAACCTAGTATTCTGCTAACCTTAATTATCTGTGTATATTTATCCTCAGTTCTAGAGATATATTTGCTAAATTCATAGAACAGGAAAATAGGAAAATACATGTTAGATATTAAATGAAAGAAAATGCCATGGTAAGGCTATCACAACACATTGCTTTGTCTTAACATACTGTATTCACCTGTAATTCAAATACAGCCCATGCAATGTATCAACATGCATCAACATGCTTATACTACAGGGTCTTGTGTGTTAAGGGAACTCATCCTCATGGCGCTTCCTCTTCTCTGTTGATGCAGATAAACAGCCTCCTCCCTCCAGACTGGCCTGTGTGTTGATTTGCTTGCTGCTGTGATACTTGGGGCTTTAGAGGTAAGCACCCTGGGAGTGAAATAGTGAGTAAGTGCCCCACTCAATGATAAGGAAACAGAGCCACAAGGTGTGCAGCAGTGGTCTAACATCTGCTGCTTAGCCCTCGCCATCCTCTCGGCCCATCAGGTTGGTGTGTGCAACCGAGCAGAACAGCTCCCACGTGAGCAGTACGTACACATGCCTACACACTGACCTCTACAAGACAAAATCTGGAGACTAAACACACATTCAAATACACACTCATTGCCCTTAACGCAATGCAGACAAGGACGTCACTATAGGAATGATGTCCTGAAGGTGCACTAAAGGCTTCAGTGGTCTGTTATATAATTTATCAGTATCAGAATAGACAGCATCTCATTTCTTCAAGCGTAATGTCCATAAAGCATCCATGCACTTATTTTCTGCTTGTTTAATTTGAAGGTGTAATAAAATAGAAAACAAAATTAAATTGACTACGTGATAGGTTGCACTTTGATGGCTTTTTGGAATAGGATGTGCTGTCTCTGGTGCACATGTTTGGTAATGTCCTCTAATATTAGCTTTCATCCAAAGGTCGGCCCCTAATGCTAGTCATGACGACACCCCTGAGTTGTCTCTCTCTGTGCTTTACGGGCCATTTCCCATGGCGCCCTGTCTCAAATGTCTGACATCAAGAACATGGAAGACCAGTTTTGGAGCAGTGCTGATAGTTGGAAAATATACAAATAAACATCCGTAAATGTACTTTTTCTTTTTTTTATTACATTAGTCAAGTGATGTGCCTGATCTTGCTGGGTGGTTTATATGAGACAAAACAACTTTGACTGCAACGTTCACTGCATAAATGACCATGCAGAACTGTAAGGTCACTGAGCAGCAGCCTTTGGGGCTGAAAAATAAAGCCAACACGTAAGTGCCAAAAACTGCAGTCCCCTGAATGGGTACTTGAGGCCGTGTTTGTGGAGTTAATGCCTTTCGAAGGATTTTTCATGCAAATATCAGACAGATAATTGTTGTAAAGTTAATTGACCAACAGAACATGCTCCTGTTTTTTTGAGGTGAGTGAAATTCCAGCATTATTTATATGTAAGCATAAAATTACCTGGTATTGGTTTCTGTGCTCTTGATACCTGGCTTGTTAGCCTAGCTTGTTCACTAACTAATTAGCCAGCAAATTAATTAGCCTTGGGTTAGCCTTCAAGCAAAATGCCCACACGCCCAGCTGTGCCAATGATGGTATCACAGTTATTAAACCGGTTTGCACTGAAGTCTCTGCTCTACACGCCATTTTTGGATTAGCTGGGAGTTACACGGAGTCAGGCACTTCCAAGATGGCAACAGCTGAACAGCCCACTCTGAACTTCAAAACCACTATTCAGAAACCTATGGGTGATATCATGGAGATTACGTCCATCTTTGTTTACAGTCTGTGGTGCTGACGCGTCTTCCTGGATACCCATAGGATTCACTGAAATCACAGATGAGATGTTTATATTATTATATAATTATATATCTATCTCTGCATGAGTGTCTTGGGTTAATCTAAAGTATATTGCATTGTAACTAAAATAATATCTCTCGAGGCACTTCCACAAGTAGGTCTTTGTCAGTTTTTTTCTGCCTCTGCTCATGAGGTTAACTATTTTCAATAGAACAATTGCTGTTTTATTGGTGCAACACTATATTTAATGTTTTATGTAATCCCCAAAACAATCTCCAAAACAACCCAAGTGCCAACAGCTGCTAATATAGTGCCTTTGAACAAAGCACTTAATCCCAACATGTGTACATTTGGTGTTCTGCACCGAGGAGCTTGCGTCATGAAAAGTTTACTGGCATCGCTAAAAATGTGCAGAACACTAGAACTTCACTAGATGTTTTACTTGTAGTTTTATAAACAAAAATGTCTGAATAGTTTTTTAAAAAAAAGCTGAACGTTTTTATTGTCTCCCCATCACATTCTAAAACAATCTTGTAATTCTTACCTCCATACAAGAATTTAATTTTTTGAGGGTTAAATTAACCAGCCAATGAACTTGCAACACATCGCTATGTTTAATTGTATCCATTACTTAAACTGAATAGGAATTGTCAAAAGCAAAATATATCAATTTTACACAAAGAAGGAACAAATTAAAAAAAAAGTATCTCCATATATCTACCTGATTTTTAATGTTTCTGATTAACTCAAGGATTAAATGTTTATGGATTTAGAAAATTCTCATATTTCTTTAAGCCATTTAAAACCCACTGGATTATGTGAAAAAATTAATAGTCACAAAGTTCAAAACTGGGTTGTTTTTCTGATCTCATGAAACTTTAACCATTTGGAGATACAGTATGTGGTTTTCACAAAACAGCAGCAAAATAAAAGAAAAAGTGATTCATGGAAATTCATTCTGCAACAGACTTACACACTGAACACATAGGGTGCTCGTCACATGGCCAGCAGTCGCTGCTCTTCTAATGTGGTAAACCATATATTTTCAGTGGAGAGCAGCTCTAATTCTCTCAGCTTTATCAGACCAACAATAAAACAACAAGACATACAGGGAGAGTGACAGTGGCAATGAAATGTAGGGTAAATCTCTGAGACTCATTTCATTCTGTCCTCTGAGTGTATATGTTCCCATGTGTGCTCATGGGTGCTGGCTCCCACGACTACATGGTCCCCGAGCTCCTATAGTTTTGTCTACTGGCTTTACTTCCCTGGCAGAACCTTTAGCCCACATACCATGAGAACTCAGACAGGCAAGGTATTCTGAGAAATAAAGTGAAGTGGAATTACCGACCGACTGTCAGACAGATTGACACAGAAGAAATCTAGACTGCAAGTCGTTGAAACAGAAAAGAAAGAAAGGCTTGGGAAACTAATGAGGGGTTTTCATAGGGCAGGAGGGGGTTTTAGCCAAGGAGACATGTCATGGCTAACAAGAATGTGGTCTATCTGATTAATCTGGTAATGGGCCAAGGAAAGGAGGTGTTGGGATAGGAGTTTTGTTAGTTTCAAACTCAGAGTGACTGTGGAAATGAATGGGGGTGTTGTCTATTTCATAACATATTTTCTAGGAACTAAAACCTCTATGGCACTGCCTATTTTTAACAGCTTTCTATTTGCACCATACTGTCAGTGAAGATGAGTGGGGTGAGGCTGCATGGGTGGTGACTTGCAGCATGTCATGTTGTCACAGTCACAATTAAAGGATCAATAATGACTCAGGAAATCAAAGTAATAAACGTAAGAGAGATCTGAGGACAAATTCAAACAGCAGACTGTGGATGTGAAGCTCTACTGCAGCATTTAGCTCTACTGCACAATGAAAGATCCTGGTCCAGTGTGTTAGCTGTTCCCATTTGCCAACGTGCTTAACAGCCATAAAAGAGAGAATAAATACGGGAGTGAGCCATTTTTTGAGGCGCTTCACACCGAGATGATTGTGCAGTGAGGAGGCAGGAGGTTTAGTTCAGTGGGATTAGCTCAGAGTAAGCGAGGGTGTCTTCGGCTATGGGGAGGAATCTGAGTCCTCAACAGAATGTGCTGCTCTTTCCCTTCAGGCTTGCTATGGGGATTCCTCACTAAGACAGAGACTAGACTGAGCCAAGCATGTAACAGAGCCTGCTGGCATTTGATAATTCAGTCTGACAGACAGTCAGTCAGTCAGTCAGTCAGTCAGTCAGTCAGTCAGTCAGTCAGTCAGTCAGCCGTTCCCCTTTCCTGTGGATGGATATGTATGTAGGAACAGTGCCACAATGGGAAATACTCCATTATAAGTAAAAGTTGTACATTCAACTCTGGACTGAAAAAATAAAGGAAAAAAAAGTCTTAACAGTAATATCTAATCAAGTATAAAAAAAGTACTCATGGTGATGAATCATTCCTTTCAGAATTTTAAAATAATTAAATGATTAGCAATATTGGCCCCTAAAAGGTTAAGCGGTATAGCTAAAGAGTGAATAATGGATGAATTTGCAATATTTAAATGCTATTGCAGATGTGGATAGTATTAGGTTTTACTGCATCATTATTATATACAAGAGGTTTTTGCACATTTGACCTGATAATGTAAAAATATGAATATACCAAATGCCTGGCATGAATAAGTGTCAAACGTAGAGGAGTAAAAAGTACAAGATTTTTGGAAATTAGTGGGGGAGAAGTAG
This sequence comes from Seriola dumerili, assembly GCF_002260705.1. Classification (NCBI taxonomy): domain Eukaryota; kingdom Metazoa; phylum Chordata; class Actinopteri; order Carangiformes; family Carangidae; genus Seriola; species Seriola dumerili. The sequence continues at coordinate 6,423,650 of NW_019174266.1, forward strand.
AAAGTCTCCTTAAATGGAAACATATAAAGCAATTTAGAGATTGATAAATAACACATTCAATCCATGCGAATGAAAAGTTGAATTTACAGCACACAGTACATAACATGGCAACTGTTTTTAAAACTTTTGACTGGGAGAATCTGGGACTGAAATGTTGTCTATGTAAATAAATTTGTGATTTAGGAGTGTAGGAGTTACACTTTTCATTAATGTCTCACAATTGAATCATCCTGTAGCTGTAAAGTTTGGATTTGAGGGCATATTTTTCCAAATTTTGGAAAGTGTGTCTCTAAATGTCTCCGTCATATTCCCCTTGTTCAAACTGAAACTGTGACCAGTGATCCTCAAAGGGGAGACTTCTTTTATGGTTGCAAACCAGCCTTCAGTCTAATGTGAACTATCTGTTCTTTTTAACATCCTGGATATGGATTTCTGGCTCACACCCTCCCTTCTTCCCTTATGTGCAACATACATTTTCTTCTCAGTGAAATGTCTGCAGCAAATGTGTGTATGTCTTAATGTGCTGAGCTGTGTTGAACTGTTAATGTGATGTTGAAAGAGAAAATCCCTCCACAGAGGTATGTAACCTCACAGATCAATCCTCTTAACTGATTAAAACTTTACCAGAGGTTGCATTCTCCCCTGTAGCCATCTATGGGTCAGCTGCCTGCTGCTGTTGAACAAACTGGTTTCAACACAGGACGACCACAGCTGTTGCTATCTTTACAAAAGTAATTGAACATTAAAAAGAGGAAAATTTTATGTGAGATCATGTGCAAACAGTAGAGTCTTTTGAGTGCAAAGCTCAAAGAAACGAAACAGATCCTTTGCTTCAATTTACTTCTAACAAGAAATGTGAACTTTTAACAAATGCAAATTTTACTTCAGTTTTGACCCAGTTTGGACACTTCAATCATGCAACTATTCTCCTCTGTGTCTGCACTTATCTGCTATGTCACAGTTAGGGAGACGAAAGTGGGTCAGACCGAGCATGTGAGGGGCCCTGAAAAGAGGCTGCCCAGGAGGCGAGACCATTCTCCCCCCGAACTCCAGGTATGAAATTAGTGTGTGTGTGTGTGAATGTATGTATGTATGTGAGTGTGAATGTGTGTGTGTGTGTGTGTGTGTGTGTGTGTGTCTATGTGTGTGTGTGTGTGTGTATTTGTGTTTGCTTGTGCCTTTGGCTTCTCTCTAATGCACTGGGTGTTCCCATTCAACAACAGATGCTCTATTTGTGGAAGTATCCATGGTGATGATGACTTGCAGTCATGGAAAAGGGGCGGATGGACAAGTGGATGTGTCTATTTGGCACACATGGGTGAGATCTCTGCTCTCCCTGCCAGTCTATTCACCTATTCAAACAACAGCTGAACAGGGATAGGGGTTATGAGAGTAAGGATGGGTAAAAACCTTCCAGAAAGCCATGAAGGGAAGAAGCAAAAGGGAAGCAGAGAGTTTAGGGAGCGATGACAAGCTCAAAGGGCTGACACAGAGCTCCAGTCAGGCCCCGAGGGTAATTCGGATCTGCAGTGAGACACGTCGCTGTACATTCCCAACAAGACTAAAGCTGCTGCGTTCTGCTTTCCTTGCTTTTCAACCGTATAGACTGTTACATAACCGGCAGGCTAAGGCATTAATAACACTGTTTACGAAACCTTTACAGTAAGGAGAACAGTACCTGCTCAATGCAAACACTGTGTACAAATCCACAGAGGAAAATGCCAGTGTTTGCGAACATATTGTCAGGATGTTTCTTTTTATGTAGAAAATGATGAATGATTGTACTATTGATTGTGCACTGCTGCAGACATACGGGGACTTATGAGAATAAGAGAGGGAGGGAGAGATGGGGAAAGGGTGGAAAAAAAACAGGTAATTAGCTGAAAGTAACTGCTACATTGTTACCTGGAGACTACAGATAAATAAGGGGAAGAAGTGGAAGATGTAGACACACACGCACACACACACACGCACACACACTTAAAATCATAACCAGATTTCATAATTCCCTCTCTGTCAGGGGCCTGTTTTGAGCAGGGTAAAGGTGTTCGCTTCAGCAGAATCCAGCTCCTCTCACTCTCTCTCTGCAGCAGCACTCTCAGCAGTCCACAGTGGGGTGATTTCATAACTGCAGTCCAGAAAAGGTAAAGACAACAGAGACCAGACCATCAGTCATCAACCAATCAAAGTGGAAATAAGTAAATAAGTAAGTGTCCCAAAGAGGATAGAAATGTTACCCGTGATGCCTCGTGACCAGGGATTGAGGAAGCAGCCCGTCAGTGTTCACTCTGATACTTTATAGTTGTAACTTCGTTCCAGAGGGTTGAGGATATTATGCCAACGTAGCATCAAATCGAAACCATCAAATCAAATGCTAACGATTTCTTGCCTTGTTTGCAGTACACAGAGTAACTATTTCAGATTCCTTCAGATTTGTTTCAGTGTTGATCTGACATTAAATATCTGTGTTGCTTTGACAGTTGAAAAACCAGAACCAGTTGAAATGAAAATTGGAAGGAGACCAGATCAGCTGCATCAGAAACTTTCTGTTTCCCCAAATTAGGCAGTAAAGTGAAGCTGGTTTCCAAGCAATTGGGAATCAATTAAACTGGACTGATCACTCAACCAAAGTCTGCCCAAATGCAAAGATGGCACATTAGTCATTTATTATCATGTTCTAAATGTTTTTGGCTTATCTAACCACTGTGGTGAGACAGGGGGCGGACGACAAACAAATTAAGATGGAAAAGAGAGAAAGACAGACAGAGAGAGAAAGAGAGAGAGAGGGAGAGAGAGAGAGTTTCCTTGGCTTGGTGCTGGCAGGATGGTTAGATAACTGAAGGTCAGAGGCAGAGTGTACTGTGCTGTGAGTCGCAGCGGGCTCTGAAATTCCGCAGGCCTGAGAGACTGGGCGAGCTCTCGTCCCACACCTGACCCCAGCACCTCTCTCCCGTCCTCCGCTCTCTTCGACAACACTCTTCTCCTCTCTCTCTGCGCCACATCTGAACCTCTTGGTCTACCACCATCTCCTTGCAACCAAGACGTTTACATTTACATTTACATTTACTCATTTGGCAGGTGCTTTTATCCAGAGTGACTTACAGTGTGTATTCTGTACTTTCCCATTTTAACCCCTTAAACCTCACTGACTCTTGTTGTTTAGCCTATTATGAACTTGGTTTCAGTGCTGCTTTTCAGGGAGTCCTGGGAACAATAATAATAATATATCAAAAAAACAAACAACCAAGTTGTGCACTTCACCAACAGAAAGACAATCTGTTGGTGAAGTGCACAACTGTTCCTAGAAAATGTACCTAAAATGATGTATAGACACCTATAATCCTTTTATCTTATAGAATAGCGCAGCCATAAAATGGTATTGGAGGATATATCACTCAGTGTAACTTCAATGAACAGTTGGCACAACCTGACAAGGAGTATATGATACTGTCAAACAGTGTGAAGTAGGATTTTAATAACCTTAAAACTACCTAAGGGCTTGAAAATACGCGCTTTTTAACCTCCTGGCCTTTGGAGGAAGGCATTACTGCATGGGTTACTGCAAAGAGGAAACAGACCCTTTTTACAGCTCATTACCAGTGTATTGCCAGCATGGAGCTGACACATTTGGATCCCCTTTATGCCAAACCTAATGTCCCGTGATATCCCCCATGTTAAGCTGTTTACACAAGATACGGGCATGAGACAGAATTATGTGACATCATTATCTGTGTATAGTCACATACCTCAAATATTAAAAGTAGAAGAACTCATTCTGCAGAAAAATGTGTCTCGTCACTGATATATTATTAAAAATGACATTATTCAATTTAAGTTAAGACTGACCCATAAATGTGAAAGGAGCATTTTACTGTTGGTCATGTTGCAGCTAGTTTGAGATGTTCTGAATAAAGTTTAGTTTGGTTATCTGTCTCCAGTTGGTCACAAGATAAATCTGAGAGTCATGAAATGATCAATGAGGTAAAGAAAGAAGGAAAAAAAATCAGTTTTAAAACTTTTTTGTATAAATTTTCTCTGATCTTTGCTGTTTAAGTGAAACTTTGGATAATATTACCTCTTTGGGTCTAAAATTGTTATTTAAATGAGACTATCTGAGAAAAAAGTGCAAACAACTCAGGCATTTGAAACATGATGAATTACTTTGTCACACGCTATCATGGTTGGGAGCCACTGTTTAACCTTTAACAGTGAATTGTATTTTACAAGGTGATCATACTGTATGTTTATTTTAAGTAAGAACCTAATCCCAACAGGATTTATAGCTGTGAAATAAATGCAAGAGGGTGAAAAGTACAATATCTCAAGTTGTAGTGAAGTAGAACTATGAAGTGACATAAAATGGAAATACTCAAGTAAAATACAAAGTACAGTATTTATGTAATTGTAGTGACTGCCCACCAAGTCTGTAATTACTGTCCTTCATGGGTATAGCAGGTAGATACAGCAGATACTTTAGATAATGATGCAGGTACTAAAGGTACATTTAGGGGGGACAAACTACCTTTTGTGTTTTGTTGGAGGAGTGGCCCTGGCTCTGGAGAAGCTGTGCCACCGAGGGTCACCTTGCTGGCTTTGTTTTTTTTTTTGTCTGTTTTTGGAAAAGCTCAAGTGTAATCTGTGTGCAGAGCAGCTCACAGCTGAAGGTAACCCATTGTTTACAGATTAATCCCTGTTCCTTTGGCAGAACAGGCTGACCCAAATTGTTAAGGTCAGAAGGAAAAAAAGAAATAGATGATACTGAATTGTTACAGTTGTGATTGTATGTCTATGTGAATAATGCACACCTGTTTGTGCGTAAGGGAAAATGTTCCCGCTAAGACCCTCGCTGCACTCTCCGGGCCAGTGTCATGTGTGAGTGCTTGAGGATCCTGTGGTGAGAGTAGAGTATTGTGTTTCTATTTTATTTATTAGCCTCTTATATAAGCACCAGCAGGGAGAAGGGACATACTGAGACAGGGCTAAAGGGCACAGAGCTACGAAATACAGTCAGGGTACACAGAGTCACTGAGGTGGTTTATAAAATGAATAGAATTAAATTAAGTGAACAAAAGACACAGAAGAAAAATCAGTTTGCAGTATGTTTAGAAAATCACACACTCCTTATTCTCTGAAGCTATTTCGACCTAGTCTGTGAAATTAAATGGGAAGTGTATATAAAAACTCAAGAAACAATAATATGTTCTAAGTTTAGTGCAAAAGGTTTGTGATTTTTCCAGCAGAGAAAAAACAAACCTTGATAGCTGCATTGTTTGTATCTCTTAGTATTCATGTTATGGTTATGAATTCTTTCATCTGACCATCAAAAGAAGAAGGACAAGTGGGTCTACTTGGAAACTTTTCTTAATTGCTCCATAAAAGTTAAACAATACAAAATATGGAAATATAATAGAAAATATACAACATATAATAAATGATACATACTGTAGAAAAGACAGACAGCAAAAAGGAGGTAAAGAAAACAAATATCTTCAATCTTAATAAGGAAGGAAGAAGAAAATTAATAAAACAAGAGTTAATGTGAATAAACAAATTTCATGTAGAGGGTTAGTATAGCACACACACACTCTTGTCTTGGCCGTCGTATGGAGGATCGCATCTGGTGCTTTGCAACCTTGTAAACACACACACACACACACACACACACACACACACACACTCAGGTCAACCAGGGCATCAGTGTGGGCAAACAAAGGGGGAGGGACTAATGAAAACACCTCTCTGTTTACTCCAGGAAACACCTGGGCTAATACTGACTGTCTAGCTTCGGGGGCAACGACACCAGAGTCTCTCCAAGTGACTCAGGCATGTTTCAGCATGTGTGTGAGAACATGCCCTCTCTGCATTACCCAGCTCTGTTCTGTTCAGTGTCTGTGCCCTCTGTACAGAAAATGTGACGTTACATTGCAGAGTCCAGGTTCAGGCCGGACGGTGGGGAGATCAAGGTGGCTCAGAGAAACGAGTCCAGGGGGCGGGAGAGGTGGAGTGGTGGGTGAAGAGAAAACAAAAAGTGCAAAAAAGAGGATGAAATGCTGCAGCCCTCCCCTCTGTCTCGTCCCCCTTCAGTCAGTGCTGACTGTGTGGAGCAGTGCCCCGCCCCCCCCCCCCCCCCCCCCTCTTCCCAACTCCTCCTACTCCTCCCTTCCCCACTCCTGTGTGGAATTGGGTTTACATAACCCACTGCAGTCTGAGATAACGCAGCACACAACTCCTGACGACGCCTTCTCTCTCAAGGCAACAAAGACACACAGCATTTGCATGAAGCAGCATCAAACATTCATAGTATGCACTATATATAGTGTAGCATGTGCTATACTGAGGAGGCGACGGCTTCTTCTTCTTTTTCACTGCTGTGGGTTGCATAAACAAGCACGTACAGGCCCGCTCTGAGTAAAAGCCACAACTTGCCCTAAGCAATGAGGGGTTCAGTCGCACAATCTCACTCCAACCAAGAAGCTTCTGTATGAATTTTCAGGGAACTGGGCTCTGATTCTAAACCCAGAAAAGGCTCTTTTTAAACACTGCTGTCCTGACAGAACCCCTCTTGAACACAAGCCTGTATCGTGTGAACAGACCTCAAGAGTTTTTTTTCCCCTGTAGTGACAGTAGATTGTAACCACGTCAAAGCGGTGTGTGTGTGTGTGTGTGGCACAGGGAGGCCGTTGTCATGAGAGAGAATGCAGGCATTTTATGAAACTCTTACTTAATCACTTAGTTAGTGTTGTACCAGTTTTGTATTCTGGGTGGCTACAACCAGTTCTGTCTGGACAGGGCTGGGGGAGAGGTCGGATTCAAGGGCTGTTATCTATCTCTGGGAACCAAGTTAAATGCTTCTGCGAGTGTTTTTGTGTGTGTGTGTGTGTCTGTGTGAGAGAATGTGCGTCATTCTGGCTGATGAACTTGGATCGGTAACCAGGACTGTTGTTCTCTACATTCCCCTGTCACTCGTGGCTCACAAGGGATCAAGTCACAATACCTCACCCAGCCTCACTTGCTTTCTAACAACTGGAGCACTGACTTATGAAACTCTTTTTGAGGGTCTTCCAATTTCTATTTTCAATCATTTCATAATCATATCAGACAGTTTGCTTTGCATCACACTACTGGATTTTGGATTTGATTGAATTACACAAAGGCCACACTGAAAACCTTACATTTTAAAATCTAATGTTCAAACTGTTGATGAAATAATAATTAATTAGTGTTAAATAAATAGTTCCACCAATAGAAACAGTATTTTTTTGTATCAATGTAGTCATTTTGTGTGTTTGTGGTAGTTTTACATCTATGACAGTTTGTGTCTTCCTAGTTGTTTGTTTTGTGCCTCATTGTAGTTGCATTGTGTTTCTTTATCATAGTTTTTTATAAATATATACATTTTGCATTTCATGATAAGACGGACAAAAATATTTGATTTTAAATTTCAGCATTTTAAAAATCTGCTGTATTTGTAAGTGTGCAGAGATTTTGTGGCACTTTGATTTCAACCCTTTTTTTTTTTTTTTAATTTCCTGAAAGTATAGCTGTGAGAGCTAATTAGATTTGTATGAAAATCAAGGGCGTATGTTTGCATATGAAGGACAGAATTGTCCCTACCAATATTTGAGTTTTTGCACTATTTTTGGAGTGAAGTCATATTAGATCATTATGATGTGGGCCCGGCTCCAGGCATTGGCAAGGTATCAATATTTTTTTTAAAAACGGATAATTAATAAAATAAATTAATTCTAAAATATGCTACTTTGGCTCTGATGCAGCTGCCTGTCTCCGATCTGTAGTTTCCACTCTGTGGTCTGGATCAAGGGCTTAGGTTTGGTCTCAACATTGGTAAGGACGCAACAACCCTGCCACCCCTCCAAAATAAATAGATTGATTACAACTCCTCTTAAAACATTCTTTTCTCAGAAAGCTTTTATGAATGTTTGATATTTTGTGTTTCATTTAATTCAATCAGTATTTTCTGTAACTTACCTCTGTTTTATGATGTGTTTGTTTTTCCCTTGTTTTTAATTACTGTTTTAATTCCGCTGTTTTCTTTTTGTAAAGCACTTTGTAACTAAATAAAGTTTATTATTATTATATCATAACCTAATGTGAATGTTTTTGGATTGCGGGAGGAAGGAAAAGTAAATCACGCAGGCACAGGGAGAACACGCAAACGCCACACAGAAAGGCCCCCCTGAGACGACAGGTCTAACCACTGCACCGCTGTGCTTCCCCATCATGTAGTTATAGTATAATAAGTCATAAAAATATCATAGTATAGTAAGGCATAAAAATGTCATAGTATAGTAAGGCATAAAAACTCACTAAAACGTTATAGTAAAATAAGATGTAAGAAGTCGTAAAGATGACATGAGGCATGAAAAGTGTAAGGCATGAAAAGACGTAAAAACGTAATAGTATAGTAAGGCATAAAAATGTCATAGTATAGTAAGGCATAAACAGTAATAAATTGACACAGTATAGTAAGGCATAAAAAGTCACAAAAATGTCATAGTATAGTAAGGCATAAAAAAGTCATAGTATAGTCAGTCATAAAAACGTCATAAAAAGTCATAGTATAGTAAGGTATAAAAAGTCATCGCATAGTAAGGCATAAAAATGAGACAAAGTAATATAATTGGGCATAAAAATGCCAAAAAGATCTTAGTATAGTATGGCAGAAAAATGTCAAAAAACGTCATAGTATAGTAAGGTATAAAAAGTCATCGCACAGTAAGGCATAAAAATGAGACAAAGTAATATAATTGGGCATAAAAATGCCAAATAAGATCTTAGTACAGTATGGCAGAAAAATGACAAAAATACATCATAGTATATTAGGGCATAAAAGGTCATAAAATTGTCATAGTATGTCAAGGAATGAGACAAAGTATTATAATTAGGCATAAAAATGCCAAAAAAGATCTTAGTATAGTATGGCAGAAAAATGTCAAAAAACGTCATAGTATAGTATGGCATAAAATGTCAAAAATACATCTTAGTATATTAAGGCATGAAAGTTCATAAAAACGTTATAGTATGGTCAGGCATGAGACGAAATAATATAATTAGCCATAGAAATGCCAAAAAGATCTTAGTACAGTATGGCAGAAAAATGTCAAAAAACGTCATAGTATAGTATGGCAGAAAATGTCAAAAATACATCATAGTATATTAAGGCATAAAAGGTCATAAAATTGTCATAGTATGTCAAGGAATGAGACAAAGTAATATAATTATGCATAAAAATGCCAAAAAAGATCTTAGTATAGTATGGCAGAAAAATGTCAAAAAACGTCATAGTATAGTATGGCAGAAAATGTCAAAAATACATCATAGTATATTAAGGCATAAAAGGTCATAAAATTGTCATAGTATGTCAAGGCATGACACAAAATTATATAATTAGGCATAAAAATGCCAAATAAGATCTTAGTACAGTATGGCAGAAAAATGACAAAAATACATCATAGTATATTAGGGCATAAAAGGTCATAAAATTGTCATAGTATGTCAAGGAATGAGACAAAGTAATATAATTAGGCATAAAAATGCCAAAAAAGATCTTAGTATAGTATGGCAGAAAAATGTCAAAAAACGTCATAGTATAGTATGGCATAAAATGTCAAAAATACATCTTAGTATATTAAGGCATGAAAGTTCATAAAAACGTTATAGTATGGTCAGGCATGAGACAAAATAATATAATTAGCCATAGAAATGCCAAAAAAGATCTTAGTACAGTATGGCAGAAAAATGTCAAAAAAACGTCATAGTATATTAAGGCATGAAAGGTCCTAAAATTGTCATAGTATGTCAAGGCATGAGACTTAATTATATAATTAGGCATAAAAATGCCAAATAAGATCTTAGTATAGTATGGCAGAAAAATGACAAAAATACATCATAGTATATTAGGGCATAAAAGGTCATAAAATTGTCATAGTATGTCAAGGAATGAGACAAAGTAATTAAAATTGTCATAGTATGTCAAGGAATGAGACAAAGTAATATAATTAGGCATAAAAATGCCAAAAAAGATCTTAGTATAGTATGGCAGAAAATGTCAAAAATACATCTTAGTATATTAAGGCATGAAAGTTCATAAAAACGTTATAGTATGGTCAGGCATGAGACGAAATAATATAATTAGCCATAGTAATGCCAAAAAAGATCTTAGTACAGTATGGCAGAAAAATGTCAAAAAACGTCATAGTATAGTATGACAGAAAATGTCAAAAGTACATCATAGTATATTAAGGCATAAAAGGTCATAAAATTGTCATAGTATGTCAAGGCATGACACAAAATTATATAATTAGGCATAAAAATGCCAAATAAGATCTTAGTACAGTATGGCAGAAAAATGTCAAAAAAAACGTCATAGTATAGTATGACAGAAAATGTCAAAAGTACATCATAGTATATTAAGGCATAAAAGGTCCTAAAATTGTCATAGTATGTCAAGGCATGACACAAAATTATATAATTAGGCATAAAAATGCCAAATAAGATCTTAGTACAGTATGGCAGAAAAATGACAAAAATACATCATAGTATATTAGGGCATAAAAGGTCATAAAATTGTCATAGTATGTCAAGGAATGAGACAAAGTAATATAATTAGGCATAAAAATGCCAAAAAAGATCTTAGTA